>NW_026291801.1:0-200558 GCF_023091745.1 Budorcas taxicolor
AGGGATCTGTGGCTTTCCCTCGTGGCTGTCCCTCGAGGCTTTCCCACGAGGCTTTCCCACAGGGCTGTGCCACGTGCCACCTTGGTGTGAGTCGATCCTCGGCGTGAAAGACGAGCCGGTGAAGGGAAAAGAGGTTCCTCTGGAATGGACTGAGACATCTGGGGGACTCTTGGAATGGTGGCACGACCCTGGAGTTCCTCTCGCCGTTCCTGTTGAGAGGGCCTCCTCTTGAGATGCGACGGGAACGCCGGGAACTCTTTCCCGACGAAGCAGGGAAAGGATCCCTCATCTCGAGCTACGAGGCGGAAACGGGGCTCCTCTGGATGTGGGCGGGACCCTCGTGATTCCTCTCGAGTGGAGACGGCTAGGTCGGGGAACTTCTTGATTTGCACCAAGGGTGTGAAGGACCCTTTCGAAGTTCCAGAGGGGAGGTGTGATCAGCCTCGAGACGCCTCAGCGGAAATGGGCCTCATCGCGCCTGGAGGGGAGAACCTCCTGGATTTTCTCGAGTTGCGGCAGGTCTTCTCGAGTTACGACGGGGACCTCAGGGACCCGCTCTGGTGGCCTCAGGAAAGGCCAGTCCCCATGCGAGTTGCTAGGGGACCTCTCGGGATTCCTCTCCCGTCCATGCCGGGGCCTCAGTCCTTGTGTGGAGTCGGGGCCGGAACCTGAGGATTCCTCTCCAGTGTTGCCATGGATCTTGGGGTGCTTCTGAGTCTCCCCAGGGGAGTCAGGCCTCGTCTCGAGTGGGGGCATGCACGTGCGCTTTCCTCCCGAGCTGCAGCAGTAGTGTCACGCTTCCTGTCACGTGGATCAAGGGATCTGTGGCTTTCCCTCGAGGCTGTCCCTCGAGGCTTTCCCACGAGGCTTTCCCACAGGGCTGTGCCACGTGCCACCTTGGTGTGAGTCGATCCTCGGCGTGAAAGACGAGCCGGTGAAGGGAAAAGAGGTTCCTCTGGAATGGACTGAGACATCTGGGGGACTCTTGGAATGGTGGCACGACCCTGGAGTTCCTCTCGCCGTTCCTGTTGAGAGGGCCTCCTCTTGAGTTGCGACGGGAACGCCGGGAACTCTTTCCCGACGAAGCAGGGAAAGGATCCCTCATCTCGAGCTACGAGGCTGAAACGGGGCTCCTCTGGATGTGGGCGGGACCCTCGTGATTCCTCTCGAGTGGAGACGGCTAGGTCGGGGAACTTCTTGATTTGCACCAAGGGTGTGAAGGACCCTTTCGAAGTTCCAGAGGGGAGGTGTGATCAGCCTCGAGACGCCACAGCGGAAATGGGCCTCATCTCGCCTGGAGGGGGAACCTCCTGGATTTTCTCGAGTTGCGGCAGGTCTTCTCGAGTTACGACGGGGACCTCAGGGACCCGCTCTGGTGGCCTCAGGAAAGGCCAGTCCCCATGCGAGTTGCTAGGGGACCTCTCGGGATTCCTCTCCCGTCCATGCCGGGGCCTCAGTCCTTGTGTGGAGTCGGGGCTGGAACCTGAGGTTTCCTCTCCAGTGTTGCCATGGATCTTGGGGTGCTTCTGAGTCTCCCCAGGGGAGTCAGGCCTCGTCTCGAGTGGGGGCATGCACGTGCGCTTTCCTCCCGAGCTGCAGCAGTAGTGTCACGCTTCCTGTCACGTGGATCAAGGGATCTGTGGCTTTCCCTCGAGGCTGTCCCTCGAGGCTTTCCCACGAGGCTTTCCCACAGGGCTGTGCCACGTGCCACCTTGGTGTGAGTCGATCCTCGGCGTGAAAGACGAGCCGGTGAAGGGAAAAGAGGTTCCTCTGGAATGGACTGAGACATCTGGGGGACTCTTGGAATGGTGGCACGACCCTGGAGTCCCTCTCGCCGTTCCTGTTGAGAGGGCCTCCTCTTGAGATGCGACGGGAACGCCGGGAACTCTTTCCCGACGAAGCAGGGAAAGGATCCCTCATCTCGAGCTACGAGGCGGAAACGGGGCTCCTCTGGATGTGGGCGGGACCCTCGTGATTCCTCTGGAGTGGAGACGGCTAGGTCGGGGAACTTCTTGATTTGCACCAAGGGTGTGAAGGACCCTTTCGAAGTTCCAGAGGGGAGGTGTGATCAGCCTCGAGACGCCTCAGCGGAAATGGGCCTCATCGCGCCTGGAGGGGAGAACCTCCTGGATTTTCTCGAGTTGCGGCAGGTCTTCTCGAGTTACGACGGGGACCTCAGGGACCCGCTCTGGTGGCCTCAGGAAAGGCCAGTCCCCATGCGAGTTGCTAGGGGACCTCTCGGGATTCCTCTCCCGTCCATGCCGGGGCCTCAGTCCTTGTGTGGAGTCGGGGCCGGAACCTGAGGATTCCTCTCCAGTGTTGCCATGGATCTTGGGGTGCTTCTGAGTCTCCCCAGGGGAGTCAGGCCTCGTCTCGAGTGGGGGCATGCACGTGCGCTTTCCTCCCGAGCTGCAGCAGTAGTGTCACGCTTCCTGTCACGTGGATCAAGGGATCTGTGGCTTTCCCTCGAGGCTGTCCCTCGAGGCTTTCCCACGAGGCTTTCCCACAGGGCTGTGCCACGTGCCACCTTGGTGTGAGTCGATCCTCGGCGTGAAAGACGAGCCGGTGAAGGGAAAAGAGGTTCCTCTGGAATGGACTGAGACATCTGGGGGACTCTTGGAATGGTGGCACGACCCTGGAGTTGCTCTCGCCGTTCCTGTTGAGAGGGCCTCCTCTTGAGATGCGACGGGAACGCCGGGAACTCTTTCCCGACGAAGCAGGGAAAGGATCCCTCATCTCGAGCTACGAGGCGGAAACGGGGCTCCTCTGGATGTGGGCGGGACCCTCGTGATTCCTCTCGAGTGGAGACGGCTAGGTCGGGGAACTTCTTGATTTGCACCAAGGGTGTGAAGGACCCTTTCGAAGTTCCAGAGGAGAGGTGTGATCAGCCTCGAGACGCCTCAGCGGAAATGGGCCTCATCTCGCCTGGAGGGGAGAACCTCCTGGATTTTCTCGAGTTGCGGCAGGTCTTCTCGAGTTACGACGGGGACCTCAGGGACCCGCTCTGGTGGCCTCAGGAAAGGCCAGTCCCCATGCGAGTTGCTAGGGGACCTCTCGGGATTCCTCTCCCGTCCATGCCGGGGCCTCAGTCCTTGTGTGGAGTCGGGGCTGGAACCTGAGGTTTCCTCTCCAGTGTTGCCATGGATCTTGGGGTGCTTCTGAGTCTCCCCAGGGGAGTCAGGCCTCGTCTCGAGTGGGGGCATGCACGTGCGCTTTCCTCCCGAGCTGCAGCAGTAGTGTCACGCTTCCTGTCACGTGGATCAAGGGATCTGTGGCTTTCCCTCGAGGCTGTCCCTCGAGGCTTTCCCACGAGGCTTTCCCACAGGGCTGTGCCACGTGCCACCTTGGTGTGAGTCGATCCTCGGCGTGAAAGACGAGCCGGTGAAGGGAAAAGAGGTTCCTCTGGAATGGACTGAGACATCTGGGGGACTCTTGGAATGGTGGCACGACCCTGGAGTTCCTCTCGCCGTTCCTGTTGAGAGGGCCTCCTCTTGAGATGCGACGGGAACGCCGGGAACTCTTTCCCGACGAAGCAGGGAAAGGATCCCTCATCTCGAGCTACGAGGCGGAAACGGGGCTCCTCTGGATGTGGGCGGGACCCTCGTGATTCCTCTCGAGTGGAGATGGCTAGGTCGGGGAACTTCTTGATTTGCACCAAGGGTGTGAAGGACCCTTTCGAAGTTCCAGAGGGGAGGTGTGATCAGCCTCGAGACGCCTCAGCGGAAATGGGCCTCATCGCGCCTGGAGGGGAGAACCTCCTGGATTTTCTCGAGTTGCGGCAGGTCTTCTCGAGTTACGACGGGGACCTCAGGGACCCGCTCTGGTGGCCTCAGGAAAGGCCAGTCCCCATGCGAGTTGCTAGGAGACCTCTCGGGATTCCTCTGCCGTCCATGCCGGGGCCTCAGTCCTTGTGTGGAGTCGGGGCCGGAACCTGAGGATTCCTCTCCAGTGTTGCCATGGATCTTGGGGTGCTTCTGAGTCTCCCCAGGGGAGTCAGGCCTCGTCTCGAGTGGGGGCATGCACGTGCGCTTTCCTCCCGAGCTGCAGCAGTAGGGTCACGCTTCCTGTCACGTGGATCAAGGGATCTGTGGCTTTCCCTCGAGGCTGTCCCTCGAGGCTTTCCCACGAGGCTTTCCCACAGGGCTGTGCCACGTGCCACCTTGGTGTGAGTCGATCCTCGGCGTGAAAGACGAGCCGGTGAAGGGAAAAGAGGTTCCTCTGGAATGGACTGAGACATCTGGGGGACTCTTGGAATGGTGGCACGACCCTGGAGTTCCTCTCGCCGTTTCTGTTGAGAGGGCCTCCTCTTGAGATGCGACGGGAACGCCGGGAACTCTTTCCCGACGAAGCAGGGAAAGGATCCCTCATCTCGAGCTACGAGGCGGAAACGTGGCTCCTCTGGATGTGGGCGGGACCCTCGTGATTCCTCTCGAGTGGAGACGGCTAGGTCGGGGAACTTCTTGATTTGCACCAAGGGTGTGAAGGACCCTTTCGAAGTTCCAGAGGTGAGGTGTGATCAGCCTCGAGACGCCACAGCGGAAATGGGCCTCATCTCGCCTGGAGGGGGAACCTCCTGGATTTTCTCGAGTTGCGGCAGGTCTTCTCGAGTTACGACGGGGACCTCAGGGACCCGCTCTGGTGGCCTCAGGAAAGGCCAGTCCCCATGCGAGTTGCTAGGGGACCTCTCGGGATTCCTCTCCCGTCCATGCCGGGGCCTCAGTCCTTGTGTGGAGTCGGGGCCGGAACCTGAGGATTCCTCTCCAGTGTTGCCATGGATCTTGGGGTGCTTCTGAGTCTCCCCAGGGGAGTCAGGCCTCGTCTCGAGTGGGGGCATGCACGTGCGCTTTCCTCCCGAGCTGCAGCAGTAGTGTCACGCTTCCTGTCACGTGGATCAAGGGATCTGTGGCTTTCCCTCGAGGCTGTCCCTCGAGGCTTTCCCACGAGGCTTTCCCACAGGGCTGTGCCACGTGCCACCTTGGTGTGAGTCGATCCTCGGCGTGAAAGACGAGCCGGTGAAGGGAAAAGAGGTTCCTCTGGAATGGACTGAGACATCTGGGGGACTCTTGGAATGGTGGCACGACCCTGGAGTTCCTCTCGCCGTTCCTGTTGAGAGGGCCTCCTCTTGAGATGCGACGGGAACGCCGGGAACTCTTTCCCGACGAAGCAGGGAAAGGATCCCTCATCTCGAGCTACGAGGCGGAAACGGGGCTCCTCTGGATGTGGGCGGGACCCTCGTGATTCCTCTCGAGTGGAGACGGCTAGGTCGGGGAACTTCTTGATTTGCACCAAGGGTGTGAAGGACCCTTTCAAATTTCCAGAGGTGAGGTGTGATCAGCCTCGAGACGCCTCAGCGGAAATGGGCCTCATCTCGCCTGGAGGGGAGAACCTCCTGGATTTTCTCGAGTTGCGGCAGGTCTTCTCGAGTTACGACGGGGACCTCAGGGACCCGCTCTGGTGGCCTCAGGAAAGGCCAGTCCCCATGCGAGTTGCTAGGGGACCTCTCGGGATTCCTCTCCCGTCCATGCCGGGGCCTCAGTCCTTGTGTGGAGTCGGGGCCGGAACCTGAGGATTCCTCTCCAGTGTTGCCATGGATCTTGGGGTGCTTCTGAGTCTCCCCAGGGGAGTCAGGCCTCGTCTCGAGTGGGGGCATGCACGTGCGCTTTCCTCCCGAGCTGCAGCAGTAGTGTCACGCTTCCTGTCACGTGGATCAAGGGATCTGTGGCTTTCCCTCGAGGCTGTCCCTCGAGGCTTTCCCACGAGGCTTTCCCACAGGGCTGTGCCACGTGCCACCTTGGTGTGAATGGATCCTCGGCGTGAAAGACGAGCCGGTGAAGGGAAAAGAGGTTCCTCTGGAATGGACTGAGACATCTGGGGGACTCTTGGAATGGTGGCACGACCCTGGAGTTCCTCTCGCCGTTCCTGTTGAGAGGGCCTCCTCTTGAGATGCGACGGGAACGCCGGGAACTCTTTCCCGACGAAGCAGGGAAAGGATCCCTCATCTCGAGCTACGAGGCGGAAACGGGGCTCCTCTGGATGTGGGCGGGACCCTCGTGATTCCTCTCGAGTGGAGACGGCTAGGTCGGGGAACTTCTTGATTTGCACCAAGGGTGTGAAGGACCCTTTCGAAGTTCCAGAGGAGAGGTGTGATCAGCCTCGAGACGCCTCAGCGGAAATGGGCCTCATCTCGCCTGGAGGGGAGAACCTCCTGGATTTTCTCGAGTTGCGGCAGGTCTTCTCGAGTTACGACGGGGACCTCAGGGACCCGCTCTGGTGGCCTCAGGAAAGGCCAGTCCCCATGCGAGTTGCTAGGGGACCTCTCGGGATTCCTCTCCCGTCCATGCCGGGGCCTCAGTCCTTGTGTGGAGTCGGGGCCGGAACCTGAGGTTTCCTCTCCAGTGTTGCCATGGATCTTGGGGTGCTTCTGAGTCTCCCCAGGGGAGTCAGGCCTCGTCTCGAGTGGGGGCATGCACGTGCGATTTCCTCCCGAGCTGCAGCAGTAGTGTCACGCTTCCTGTCACGTGGATCAAGGGATCTGTGGCTTTCCCTCGAGGCTGTCCCTCGAGGCTTTCCCACGAGGCTTTCCCACAGGGCTGTGCCACGTGCCACCTTGGTGTGAGTCGATCCTCGGCGTGAAAGACGAGCCGGTGAAGGGAAAAGAGGTTCCTCTGGAATGGACTGAGACATCTGGGGGACTCTTGGAATGGTGGCACGACCCTGGAGTTCCTCTCGCCGTTCCTGTTGAGAGGGCCTCCTCTTGAGATGCGACGGGAATGCCGGGAACTCTTTCCCGACGAAGCAGGGAAAGGATCCCTCATCTCGAGCTACGAGGCGGAAACGGGGCTCCTCTGGATGTGGGCGGGACCCTCGTGATTCCTCTCGAGTGGAGACGGCTAGGTCGGGGAACTTCTTGATTTGCACCAAGGGTCTGAAGGACCCTTTCGAAGTTCCAGAGGGGAGGTGTGATCAGCCTCGAGACGCCTGAGCGGAAATGGGCCTCATCGCGCCTGGATGGGAGAACCTCCTGGATTTTCTCGAGTTGCGGCAGGTCTTCTCGAGTTACGACGGGGACCTCAGGGACCCGCTCTGGTGGCCTCAGGAAAGGCCAGTCCCCATGCGAGTTGCTAGGGGACCTCTCGGGATTCCTCTGCCATCCATGCCGGGGCCTCAGTCCTTGTGTGGAGTAGGGGCCGGAACCTGAGGATTCCTCTCCAGTGTTGCCATGGATCTTGGGGTGCTTCTGAGTATCCCCAGGGGAGTCAGGCCTCGTCTCGAGTGGGGGCATGCACGTGCGATTTCCTCCCGAGCTGCAGCAGTAGTGTCACGCTTCCTGTCACGTGGATCAAGGGATCTGTGGCTTTCCCTCGAGGCTGTCCCTCGAGGCTTTCCCACGAGGCTTTCCCACAGGGCTGTGCCACGTGCCACCTTGGTGTGAGTGATCCTCGGCGTGAAAGACGAGCCGGTGAAGGGAAAAGAGGTTCCTCTGGAATGGACTGAGACATCTGGGGGACTCTTGGAATGGTGGCACGACCCTGGAGTTCCTCTCGCCGTTCCTGTTGAGAGGGCCTCCTCTTGAGATGCGACGGGAACGCCGGGAACTCTTTCCCGACGAAGCAGGGAAAGGATCCCTCATCTCGAGCTACGAGGCGGAAACGGGGCTCCTCTGGATGTGGGCGGGACGCTCGTGATTCCTCTCGAGTGGAGACGGGTATATCGGGGAACTTCTTGTTTTGCACCAAGGGTGTGAAGGACCCTTTCGAAGTTCCAGAGGTGAGGTGTGATCAGCCTCGAGACGCCTCAGCGGAAATGGGCCTCATCTCGCCTGGAGGGGAGAACCTCCTGGATTTTCTCGAGTTGCGGCAGGTCTTCTCGAGTTACGATGGGGACCTCATGGACCCGCTCTGGTGGCCTCAGGAAAGGCCAGTCCCCATGCGAGTTGCTAGGGGACCTCTCGGGATTCCTCTCCCGTCCATGCCGGGGCCTCAGTCCTTGTGTTGAGTCGGGGCCGGAACCTGAGGATTCCTCTCCAGTGTTGCCATGGATCTTGGGGTGCTTCTGAGTCTCCCCAGGGGAGTCAGGCCTCGTCTCGAGTGGGGGCATGCACGTGCGCTTTCCTCCCGAGCTGCAGCACTAGTGTCACGCTTCCTGTCACGTGGATCAAGGGATCTGTGGCTTTCCCTCGAGGCTGTCCCTCGAGGCTTTCCCACGAGGCTTTCCCACAGGGCTGTGCCACGTGCCACCTTGGTGTGAGTCGATCCTCGGCGTGAAAGACGAGCCGGTGAAGGGAAAAGATGTTCCTCTGGAATGGACTGAGACATCTGGGGGACTCTTGGAATGGTGGCACGACCCTGGAGTTCCTCTCGCCGTTCCTGTTGAGAGGGCCTCCTCTTGAGATGCGACGGGAACGCCGGGAACTCTTTCCCGACGAAGCAGGGAAAGGATCCCTCATCTCGAGCTACGAGGCGGAAACGGGGCTCCTCTGGATGTGGGCGGGACGCTCGTGATTCCTCTCGAGTGGAGACGGGTATATCGGGGAACTTCTTGTTTTGCACCAAGGGTGTGATGGCCCTTTCGAAGTTCCAGAGGTGAGGTGTGATCAGCCTCGAGACGCCTCAGCGGAAATGGGCCTCATCTCGCCTGGAAGGGAGAACCTCCTGGATTTTCTCGAGTTGCGGCAGGTCTTCTCGAGTTACGATGGGGACCTCATGGACCCGCTCTGGTGGCCTCAGGAAAGGCCAGTCCCCATGCGAGTTGCTAGGGGACCTCTCGGGATTCCTCTCCCGTCCATGCCGGGGCCTCAGTCCTTGTGTGGAGTCGGAACCGGAACCTGAGGATTCCTCTCCAGTGTTGCCATGGATCTTGGGGTGCTTCTGAGTCTCCCCAGGGGAGTCAGGCCTCGTCTCGAGTGGGGGCATGCACGTGCGCTTTCCTCCCGAGCTGCAGCAGTAGTGTCATGCTTCCTGTCACGTGGATCAAGGGATCTGTGGCTTTCCCTCGAGGCTGTCCCTCGAGGCTTTCCCACGAGGCTTTCCCACAGGGCTGTGCCACGTGCCACCTTGGTGTGAGTCGATCCTCGGCGTGAAAGACGAGCCGGTGAAGGGAAAAGAGGTTCCTCTGGAATGGACTGAGACATCTGGGGGACTCTTGGAATGGTGGCACGACCCTGGAGTTCCTCTCGCCGTTCCTGTTGAGAGGGCCTCCTCTTGAGATGCGACGGGAACGCCGGGAAATCTTTCCCGACGAAGCAGGGAAAGGATCCCTCATCTCGAGCTACGAGGCGGAAACGGGGCTCCTCTGGATGTGGGCGGGACCCTCGTGATTCCTCTCGAGTGGAGACGGCTAGGTCGGGGAACTTCTTGATTTGCACCAAGGGTGTGAAGGACCCTTTCGAAGTTCCAGAGGTGAGGTGTGATCAGCCTCGAGACGCCTCAGCGGAAATGGGCCTCATCTCGCCTGGAGGGGAGAACCTCCTGGATTTTCTCGAGTTGCGGCAGGTCTTCTCGAGTTACGACGGGGACCTCAGGGACCCGCTCTGGTGGCCTCAGGAATGGCCAGTCCCCATGCGAGTTGCTAGGGGACCTCTCGGGATTCCTCTCCCGTCCATGCCGGGGCCTCAGTCCTTGTGTGGAGTCGGGGCCGGAACCTGAGGATTCCTCTCCAGTGTTGCCATGGATCTTGGGGTGCTTCTGAGTCTCCCCAGGGGAGTCAGGCCTCGTCTCGAGTGGGGGCATGCACGTGCGCTTTCCTCCCGAGCTGCAGCAGTAGTGTCACGCTTCCTGTCACGTGGATCAAGGGATCTGTGGCTTTCCCTCGAGGCTGTCCCTCGAGGCTTTCTCACGAGGCTTTCCCACAGGGCTGTGCCACGTGCCACCTTGGTGTGAGTCGATCCTCGGCGTGAAAGACGAGCCCGTGAAGGGAAAAGATGTTCCTCTGGAATGGACTGAGACATCTGGGGGACTCTTGGAATGGTGGCACGACCCTGGAGTTCCTCTCGCCGTTCCTGTTGAGAGGGCCTCCTCTTGAGATGCGCCGGGAACGCCGGGAACTCTTTCCCGACGAAGCAGGGAAAGGATCCCTCATCTCGAGCTACGAGGCGGAAACGGGGCTCCTCTGGATGTGGGCGGGACGCTCGTGATTCCTCTCGAGTGGAGACGGGTATATCGGGGAACTTCTTGTTTTGCACCAAGGGTGTGAAGGACCCTTTCGAAGTTCCAGAGGTGAGGTGTGATCAGCCTCGAGACGCCTCAGCGGAAATGGGCCTCATCTCCCCTGGAGGGGAGAACCTCCTGGATTTTCTCGAGTTGCGGCAGGTCTTCTCGAGTTACGACGGGGACCTCAGGGACCCGCTCTGGTGGCCTCAGGAAAGGCCAGTCCCCATGCGAGTTGCTAGGGGACCTCTCGGGATTCCTCTCCCGTCCATGCCGGGGCCTCAGTCCTTGTGTGGAGTCGGAACCGGAACCTGAGGATTCCTCTCCAGTGTTGCCATGGATCTTGGGGTGCTTCTGAGTCTCCCCAGGGGAGTCAGGCCTCGTCTCGAGTGGGTCATGCACGTGCGCTTTCCTCCCGAGCTGCAGCAGTAGTGTCATGCTTCCTGTCACGTGGATCAAGGGATCTGTGGCTTTCCCTCGAGGCTGTCCCTCAAGGCTTCCCACGAGGCTTTCCCACAGGGCTGTGCCACGTGCCACCTTGGTGTGAGTCGATCCTCGGCGTGAAAGACGAGCCGGTGAAGGGAAAAGAGGTTCCTCTGGAATGGACTGAGACATCTGGGGGACTCTTGGAATGGTGGCACGACCCTGGAGTTCCTCTCGCCATTCCTGTTGAGAGGGCCTCCTCTTGAGATGCGACGGGAACGCCGGGAACTCTTTCCCGACGAAGCAGGGAAAGGATCCCTCATCTCGAGCTACGAGGCGGAAACGGGGCTCCTCTGGATGTGGGCGGGACCCTCGTGATTCCTCTGGAGTGGAGACGGCTAGGTCGGGGAACTTCTTGATTTGCACCAAGGGTGTGAAGGAGCCTTTCGAAGTTCCAGAGGTGAGGTGTGATCAGCCTCGAGACGCCTCAGCGGAAATGGGCCTCATCTCGCCTGGAGGGGAGAACCTCCTGGATTTTCTCGAGTTGCGGCAGGTCTTCTCGAGTTACGACGGGGACCTCAGGGACCCGCTCTGGTGGCCTCAGGAAAGGCCAGTCCCCATGGGAGTTGCTAGGGGACCTCTCGGGATTCCTCTCCCGTCCATGCTGGGGCCTCAGTCCTTGTGTGGAGTCGGGGCCGGAACCTGAGGATTCCTCTCCAGTGTTGCCATGGATCTTGGGGTGCTTCTGAGTCTCCCCAGGGGAGTCAGGCCTCGTCTCGAGTGGGGGCATGCACGTGCGCTTTCCTCCCGAGCTGCAGCAGTAGTGTCACGCTTCCTGTCACGTGGATCAAGGGATCTGTGGCTTTCCCTCGAGGCTGTCCCTCGAGGCTTTCCCACGAGGCTTTCCCACAGGGCTGTGCCACGTGCCACCTTGGTGTGAGTCGATCCTCGGCGTGAAAGACGAGCCGGTGAAGGGAAAAGAGGTTCCTCTGGAATGGACTGAGACATCTGGGGGACTCTTGGAATGGTGGCACGACCCTGGAGTTCCTCTCGCCGTTCCTGTTGAGAGGGCCTCCTCTTGAGATGCGACGGGAACGCCGGGAACTCTTTCCCGACGAAGCAGGGAAAGGATCCCTCATCTCGAGCTACGAGGCGGAAACGGGGCTCCTCTGGATGTGGGCGGGACCCTCGTGATTCCTCTCGAGTGGAGACGGCTAGGTCGGGGAACTTCTTGATTTGCACCAAGGGTGTGAAGGACCCTTTCGAAGTTCCAGAGGTGAGGTGTGATCAGCCTCGAGACGCCTCAGCGGAAATGGGCCTCATCTCCCCTGGAGGGGAGAACCTCCTGGATTTTCTCGAGTTGCCGCAGGTCTTCTCGAGTTACGACGGGGACCTCAGGGACCCGCTCTGGTGGCCTCAGGAAAGGCCAGTCCCCATGCGAGTTGCTAGGGGACCTCTCGGGATTCCTCTCCCGTCCATGCCGGGGCCTCAGTCCTTGTGTGGAGTCGGAACCGGAACCTGAGGATTCCTCTCCAGTGTTGCCATGGATCTTGGGGTGCTTCTGAGTCTCCCCAGGGGAGTCAGGCCTCGTCTCGAGTGGGGGCATGCACGTGCGCTTTCCTCCCGAGCTGCAGCAGTAGTGTCACGCTTCCTGTCACGTGGATCAAGGGATCTGTGGCTTTCCCTCGAGGCTGTCCCTCGAGGCTTTCCCACGAGGCTTTCCCACAGGGCTGTGCCACGTGCCACCTTGGTGTGAGTCGATCCTCGGCGTGAAAGACGAGCCGGTGAAGGGAAAAGAGGTTCCTCTGGAATGGACTGAGACATCTGGGGGACTCTTGGAATGGTGGCACGACCCTGGAGTTGCTCTCGCCGTTCCTGTAGAGAGGGCCTCCTCTTGAGATGCGACGGGAACGCCGGGAACTCTTTCCCAACGAAGCAGGGAAAGGATCCCTCATCTCGAGCTACGAGGCGGAAACGGGGCTCCTCTGGATGTGGGCGGGACCCTCGTGATTCCTCTCGAGTGGAGACGGGTATGTCGGGGAACTTCTTGATTTGCACCAAGGGTGTGAAGGACCCTTTCGAAGTTCCAGAGGGGAGGTGTGATCAGCCTCGAGACGCCTCAGCGGAAATGGGCCTCATCTCGCCTGGAGGGGAGAACCTCCTGGATTTTCTCGAGTTGCGGCAGGTCTTCTCGAGTTACGACGGGGACCTCAGGGACCCGCTCTGGTGGCCTCAGGAAGGGCCAGTCCCCATGCGAGTTGCTAGGGGACCTCTCAGGATTCCTCTCCCGTCCATGCCGGGGCCTCAGTCCTTGTGTGGAGTCGGGGCCGGAACCTGAGGATTCCTCTCCAGTGTTGCCATGGATCTTGGGGTGCTTCTGAGTCTCCCCAGGGGAGTCAGGCCTCGTCTCGAGTGGGGGCATGCACGTGCGCTTTCCTCCCGACCTGCAGCAGTAGTGTCACGCTTCCTGTCACGTGGATCAAGGGATCTGTGGCTTTCCCTCGAGGCTGTCCCTCGAGGCTTTCCCACGAGGCTTTCCCACAGGGCTGTGCCACGTGCCACCTTGGTGTGAGTCGATCCTCGGCGTGAAAGACGAGCCGGTGAAGGGAAAAGAGGTTCCTCTGGAATGGACTGAGACATCTGGGGGACTCTTGCAATGGTGGCACGACCCTGGAGTTCCTCTCGCCATTCCTGTTGAGAGGGCCTTCTCTTGAGATGCGACGGGAACGCCGGGAACTCTTTCCCGACGAAGCAGGGAAAGGATCCCTCATCTCGAGCTACGAGGCGGAAACGGGGCTCCTCTGGATGTGGGCGGGACCCTCGTGATTCCTCTCGAGTGTAGACGGCTATGTCGGGGAACTTCTTGATTTGCACCAAGGGTGTGAAGGACCCTTTCGAAGTTCCAGAGGTGAGGTGTGATCAGCCTCGAGACGCCTCAGCGGAAATGGGCCTCATCTCGCCTGGAGGGGAGAACCTCCTGGATTTTCTCGAGTTGCGGCAGGTCTTCTCGAGTTACGACGGGGACCTCAGGGACCCGCTCTGGTGGCCTCAGGAAAGGCCAGTCCCCATGCGAGTTGCTAGGGGACCTCTCGGGATTCCTCTCCCGTCCATGCCGGGGCCTCAGTCCTTGTGTGGAGTCGGGGCCGGAACCTGAGGATTCCTCTCCAGTGTTGCCATGGATCTTGGGGTGCTTCTGAGTCTCCCCAGGGGAGTCAGGCCTCGTCTCGAGTGGGGGCATGCACGTGCGCTTTCCTCCCGACCTGCAGCAGTAGTGTCACGCTTCCTGTCACGTGGATCAAGGGACTGTGGCTTTCCCTCGAGGCTGTCCCTCGAGGCTTTCCCACAGGGCTGTGCCACGTGCCACCTTGGTGTGAGTCGATCCTCGGCGTGAAAGACGAGCCGGTGAAGGGAAAAGAGGTTTCTCTGGAATGGACTGAGACATCTGGGGGACTCTTGGAATGGTGGCACCACCCTGGAGTTCCTCTCGCCGTTCCTGTTGAGAGGGCCTCCTCTTGAGATGCGACGGGAACGCCGGGAACTCTTTCCCGACGAAGCAGGGAAAGGATCCCTCATCTCGAGCTACGAGGCGGAAATGGGGCTCCTCTGGATGTGGGCGGGACCCTCGTGATTTCTCTCGAGTGGAGACGGGTATGTCGGGGAACTTCTTGTTTTGCACCAAGGGTGTGAAGGACCCTTTCGAAGTTCCAGAGGGGAGGTGTGATCAGCCTCGAGACGCCCTCAGCGGAAATGGGCCTCATCTCGCCTGGAGGGGAGAACCTCCTGGATTTTCTCGAGTTGCGGCAGGTCTTCTCGAGTTACGACGGGGACCTCAGGGACCCGCTCTGGTGGCCTCAGGAAGGGCCAGTCCCCATGCGAGTTGCTAGGGGACCTCTCAGGATTCCTCTCCCGTCCATGCCGGGGCCTCAGTCCTTGTGTGGAGTCGGGGCCGGAACCTGAGGATTCCTCTCCAGTGTTGCCATGGATCTTGGGGTGCTTCTGAGTCTCCCCAGGGGAGTCAGGCCTCGTCTCGAGTGGGGGCATGCACGTGCGCTTTCCTCCCGACCTGCAGCAGTAGTGTCACGCTTCCTGTCACGTGGATCAAGGGATCTGTGGCTTTCCCTCGAGGCTGTCCCTCGAGGCTTTCCCACGAGGCTTTCCCACAGGGCTGTGCCACGTGCCACCTTGGTGTGAGTCGATCCTCGGCGTGAAAGACGAGCCGGTGAAGGGAAAAGAGGTTCCTCTGGAATGGACTGAGACATCTGGGGGACTCTTGGAATGGTGGCACGACCCTGGAGTTCCTCTCGCCATTCCTGTTGAGAGGGCCTTCTCTTGAGATGCGACGGGAACGCCGGGAACTCTTTCCCGACGAAGCAGGGAAAGGATCCCTCATCTCGAGCTACGAGGCGGAAACGGGGCTCCTCTGGATGTGGGCGGGACCCTCGTGATTCCTCTCGAGTGTAGACGGCTATGTCGGGGAACTTCTTGATTTGCACCAAGGGTGTGAAGGACCCTTTCGAAGTTCCAGAGGTGAGGTGTGATCAGCCTCGAGACGCCTCAGCGGAAATGGGCCTCATCTCGCCTGGAGGGGAGAACCTCCTGGATTTTCTCGAGTTGCGGCAGGTCTTCTCGAGTTACGACGGGGACCTCAGGGACCCGCTCTGGTGGCCTCAGGAAAGGCCAGTCCCCATGCGAGTTGCTAGGGGACCTCTCGGGATTCCTCTCCCGTCCATGCCGGGGCCTCAGTCCTTGTGTGGAGTCGGGGCCGAAACCTGAGGATTCCTCTCCAGTGTTGCCATGGATCTTGGGGTGCTTCTGAGTCTCCCCAGGGGAGTCAGGCCTCGTCTCGGGTGGGGGCATGCACGTGCGCTTTCCTCCCGAGCTGCAGCAGTAGTGTCACGCTTCCTGTCACGTGGATCAAGGGATCTGTGGCTTTCCCTCGAGGCTGTCCCTCGAGGCTTTCCCACGAGGCTTTCCCACAGGGCTGTGCCACGTGCCACCTTGGTGTGAGTCGATCCTCGGCGTGAAAGACGAGCCGGTGAAGGGAAAAGAGGTTCCTCTGGAATGGACTGAGACATCTGGGGGACTCTTGGAATGGTGGCACGACCCTGGAGTTGCTCTCGCCGTTCCTGTAGAGAGGGCCTCCTCTTGAGATGCGACGGGAACGCCGGGAACTCTTTCCCAACGAAGCAGGGAAAGGATCCCTCATCTCGAGCTACGAGGCGGAAACGGGGCTCCTCTGGATGTGGGCGGGACCCTCGTGATTCCTCTCGAGTGGAGACGGGTATGTCGGGGAACTTCTTGATTTGCACCAAGGGTGTGAAGGACCCTTTCGAAGTTCCAGAGGGGAGGTGTGATCAGCCTCGAGACTCCTCAGCGAAAATGGGCCTCATCTCGCCTGGAGGGGAGAACCTCCTGGATTTTCTCGAGTTGCGGCAGGTCTTCTCGAGTTACGACGGGGACCTCAGGGACCCGCTCTGGTGGCCTCAGGATAGGCCAGACCCCATGCGAGTTGCTAGGGGACCTCTCGGGATTCCTCTCCCGTCCATGCCGGGGCCTCAGTCCTTGTTTGGAGTCGGGGCCGGAACCTGAGGATTCCTCTCCAGTGTTGCCATGGATCTTGGGGTGCTTCTGAGTCTCCCCAGGGGAGTCAGGCCTCGTCTCGAGTGGGGGCATGCACGTGCGCTTTCCTCCCGAGCTGCAGCAGTAGTGTCACGCTTCTGTCACGTGGATCAAGGGATCTGTGGCTTTCCCTCGAGGCTGTCCCTCGAGGCTTTCCCACGAGGCTTTCCCACAGGGCTGTGCCACGTGCCACCTTGGTGTGAGTCGATCCTCGGCATGAAAGACGAGCCGGTGAAGGGAAAAGAGGTTCCTCTGGAATGGACTGAGACATCTGGGGGACTCTTGGAATGGTGGCACGACCCTGGAGTTCGTCTCGCCATTCCTGTAGAGAGGGCCTCCTCTTGAGATGCGACGGGAACGCCGGGAACTCTTTCCCGACGAAGCAGGGAAAGGATCCCTCATCTCGAGCTACGAGGCGGAAACGGGGCTCCTCTGGATGTGGGCGGGACCCTCGTGATTCCTCTCGAGTGGAGACGGGTATGTCGGGGAACTTCTTGATTTGCACCAAGGGTGTGAAGGACCCTTTCGAAGTTCCAGAGGTGAGGTGTGATCAGCCTCGAGACGCCTCATTGGAAATGGGCCTCATCTCGCCTGGAGGGGAGAACCTCCTGGATTTTCTCGAGTTGCGGCAGGACTTCTCGAGTTACGACGGGGACCTCAGGGACCCGCTCTGGTGGCCTCAGGAAAGGCCAGTCCCCATGCGAGTTGCTAGGGGACCTCTCGGGATTCTTCTCCCGTCCATGCCGGGGCCTCAGTCCTTGTGTGGATTCGGGGACGGAACCTGAGGATTCCTCTCCAGTGTTGCCATGGATCTTGGGGTGCTTCTGAGTCTCCCCAGGGGAGTCAGGCCTCGTCTCGAGTGGGGGCATGCACGTGCGCTTTCCTCCCGAGCTGCAGCAGTAGTGTCACGCTTCCTGTCACGTGGATCAAGGGATCTGTGGCTTTCCCTCGAGGCTGTCCCTCGAGGCTTTCCCACAGGGCTGTGCCACGTGCCACCTTGGTGTGAGTCGATCCTCGGCGTGAAAGACGAGCCGGTGAAGGGAAAAGAGGTTTCTCTGGAATGGACTGAGACATCTGGGGGACTCTTGGAATGGTGGCACCACCCTGGAGTTCCTCTCGCCGTTCCTGTTGAGAGGGCCTCCTCTTGAGATGCGACGGGAAGGCCGGGAACTCTTTCCCGACGAAGCAGGGAAAGGATCCCTCATCTCGAGCTACGAGGCGGAAACGGGGCTCCTCTGGATGTGGGCGGGACCCTCGTGATTTCTCTCGAGTGGAGACGGGTATGTCGGGGAACTTCTTGTTTTGCACCAAGGGTGTGAAGGACCCTTTCGAAGTTCCAGAGGGGAGGTGTGATCAGCCTCGAGACGCCTCAGCGGAAATGGGCCTCATCTCGCCTGGAGGGGAGAACCTCCTGGATTTTCTCGAGTTGCGGCAGGTCTTCTCGAGTTACGACGGGGACCTCAGGGACCCGCTCTGGTGGCCTCAGGAAGGGCCAGTCCCCATGCGAGTTGCTAGGGGACCTCTCAGGATTCCTCTCCCGTCCATGCCGGGGCCTCAGTCCTTGTGTGGAGTCGGGGCCGGAACCTGAGGATTCCTCTCCAGTGTTGCCATGGATCTTGGGGTGCTTCTGAGTCTCCCCAGGGGAGTCAGGCCTCGTCTCGAGTGGGGGCATGCACGTGCGCTTTCCTCCCGACCTGCAGCAGTAGTGTCACGCTTCCTGTCACGTGGATCAAGGGATCTGTGGCTTTCCCTCGAGGCTGTCCCTCGAGGCTTTCCCACGAGGCTTTCCCACAGGGCTGTGCCACGTGCCACCTTGGTGTGAGTCGATCCTCGGCGTGAAAGACGAGCCGGTGAAGGGAAAAGAGGTTCCTCTGGAATGGACTGAGACATCTGGGGGACTCTTGGAATGGTGGCACGACCCTGGAGTTCCTCTCGCCATTCCTGTTGAGAGGGCCTCCTCTTGAGATGCGACGGGAACGCCGGGAACTCTTTCCCGACGAAGCAGGGAAAGGATCCCTCATCTCGAGCTACGAGGCGGAAACGGGGCTCCTCTGGATGTGGGCGGGACCCTCGTGATTCCTCTCGAGTGTAGACGGCTATGTCGGGGAACTTCTTGATTTGCACCAAGGGTGTGAAGGACCCTTTCGAAGTTCCAGAGGTGAGGTGTGATCAGCCTCGAGACGCCTCAGCGGAAATGGGCCTCATCTCGCCTGGAGGGGAGAACCTCCTGGATTTTCTCGAGTTGCGGCAGGTCTTCTCGAGTTACGACGGGGACCTCAGGGACCCGCTCTGGTGGCCTCAGGAAAGGCCAGTCCCCATGCGAGTTGCTAGGGGACCTCTCGGGATTCCTCTCCTGTCCATGCCGGGGCCTCAGTCCTTGTGTGGAGTCGGGGCCGAAACCTGAGGATTCCTCTCCAGTGTTGCCATGGATCTTGGGGTGCTTCTGAGTCTCCCCAGGGGAGTCAGGCCTCGTCTCGAGTGGGGGCATGCACGTGCGCTTTCCTCCCGAGCTGCAGCAGTAGTGTCACGCTTCCTGTCACGTGGATCAAGGGATCTGTGGCTTTCCCTCGAGGCTGTCCCTAGAGGCTTTCCCACGAGGCTTTCCCACAGGGCTGTGCCACGTGCCACCTTGGTGGGAGTCGATCCTCGGCGTGAAAGACGAGCCGGTGAAGGGAAAAGAGGTTCCTCTGGAATGGACTGAGACATCTGGGGGACTCTTGGAATGGTGGCACGAGCCTGGAGTTCCTCTCGCCGTTCTTGTTGAGAGGGCCTCCTCTTGAGATGCGACGGGAACGCCGGGAACTCTTTCCCGACGAAGCAGGGAAAGGATCCCTCATCTCGAGCTACGAGGCGGAAACGGGGCTCCTCTGGATGTTGGCGGGACCCTCGTGATTCCTCTCGAGTGGAGACGGCTAGGTCGGGGAACTTCTTGATTTGCACCAAGGGTGTGAAGGACCCTTTCGAAGTTCCAGAGGTGAGGTGTGATCAGCCTCGAGACGCCTCAGCGGAAATGGGCCTCATCTCGCCTGGAGGGGAGAACCTCCTGGATTTTCTCGAGTTGCGGCAGGTCTTCTCGAATTACGACGGGGACCACAGGGACCCGCTCTGGTGGCCTCAGGAAAGGCCAGTCCCCATGCGAGTTGCTAGGGGACCACTCGGGATTCCTCTCCCGTCCATGCCGGTGCCTCAGTCCTTGTGTGGAGTCGGGGCCGGTACCTGAAGATTCCTCTCCAGTGTTGCCATGGATCTTGGGGTGCTTCTGAGTCTCCCCAGGGAATCAGGCCTCGTCTCGAGTGGGGGCATGCACGTGCGCTTTCCTCCCGAGCTGCAGCAGTAGTGTCACGCTTCCTGTCACGTGGATCAAGGGATCTGTGGCTTTCCCTCGAGGCTGTCCCTCGAGGCTTTCCCACGAGGCTTTCCCACAGGGCTATGCCACGTGCCACCTTGGTGTGAGTCGATCCTCGGCGTGAAAGACGAGCTGGTGAAGGGAAAAGAGGTTCCTCTGGAATGGACTGAGACATCTGGGGGACTCTTGGAATGGTGGCACGACCCTGGAGTTCCTCTCGCCGTTCCTGTTGAGAGGGCCTCCTCTTGAGATGCGACGGGAACGCCGGGAACTCTTTCCCGACGAAGCAGTGAAAGGATCCCTCATCTCGAGCTACGAGGCGGAAACGGGGCTCCTGTAGATGTGGGCGGGACCCTCGTGATTCCTCTCGAGTGGAGACGGGTATGTCGGGGAATTTCTTGATTTGCACCAAGGGTGTGAAGGACCCTTTCGAAGTTCCAGAGGTGAGGTGTGATCAGCCTCGAGACGCCTCAGCGGAAATGGGCCTCATCTCGCCTGGAGGGGAGAACCTCCTGGATTTTCTCGAGTTGCGGCAGGTCTTCTCGAGTTACGACGGGGACCTCAGGGACCCGCTCTGGTGGCCTCAGGAAAGGCCAGTCCCCATGCGAGTTGCTAGGGGACCTCTCGGGATTCCTCTCCCGTCCATGCCGGGGCCTCAGTCCTTGTGTGGAGTCGGGGCCGGAACCTGAGGATTCCTCTCCAGTGTTGCCATGGATCTTGGGGCTCTTCTGAGTCTCCCCAGGGGAGTCAGGCCTCGTCTCGAGTGGGGGCATGCACGTGCGCTTTCCTCCCGAGCTTCAGCAGTAGTGTCACGCTTCCTGTCACGTGGATCAAGGGATCTGAGGCTTTCCCTCGAGGCTGTCCCTCGAGGCTTTCCACGAGGCTTTCCCACAGGGCTGTGCCACGTGCCACCTTGGTGTGAGTCGATCCTCGGCATGAAAGACGAGCCGGTGAAGGGAAAAGAGGTTTCTCTGGAATGGACTGAGACATCTGGGGGACTCTTGGAATGGTGGCACCACCCTGGAGTTCCTCTCGCCGTTCCTGTTGAGAGGGCCTCCTCTTGAGATGCGACGGGAACGCCGGGAACTCTTTCCCGACGAAGCAGGGAAAGGATCCCTCATCTCGAGCTACGAGGCGGAAACGGGGCTCCTCTGGATGTGGGCGGGACCCTCGTGATTTCTCTCGAGTGGAGACGGGTATGTCGGGGAACTTCTTGTTTTGCACCAAGGGTGTGAAGGACCCTTTCGAAGTTCCAGAGGGGAGGTGTGATCAGCCTCGAGACGCCTCAGCGGAAATGGGCCCCATCTGGCCTGGAGGGGAGAACCTCCTGGATTTTCTCGAGTTGCGGCAGGTCTTCTCGAGTTACGACGGGGACCTCAGGGACCCGCTCTGGTGGCCTCAGGAAGGGCCAGTCCCCATGCGAGTTGCTAGGGGACCTCTCAGGATTCCTCTCCCGTCCATGCCGGGGCCTCAGTCCTTGTGTGGAGTCGGGGCCGGAACCTGAGGATTCCTCTCCAGTGTTGCCATGGATCTTGGGGTGCTTCTGAGTCTCCCCAGGGGAGTCAGGCCTCGTCTCGAGTGGGGGCATGCACGTGCGCTTTCCTCCCGAGCTGCAGCAGTAGTGTCACGCTTCCTGTCACGTGGATCAAGGGATCTGTGGCTTTCCCTCGAGGCTGTCCCTCGAGGCTTTCCCACGAGGCTTTCCCACAGGGCTGTGCCACGTGCCACCTTGGTGTGAGTCGATCCTCGGCGTGAAAGACGAGCCGGTGAAGGGAAAAGAGGTTCCTCTGGAATGGACTGAGACATCTGGGGGACTCTTGGAATGGTGGCACGACCCTGGAGTTCCTCTCGCCATTCCTGTTGAGAGGGCCTCCTCTTGAGATGCGACGGGAACGCCGGGAACTCTTTCCCGACGAAGCAGGGAAAGGATCCCTCATCTCGAGCTACGAGGCGGAAACGGGGCTCCTCTGGATGTGGGCGGGACCCTCGTGATTCCTCTCGAGTGTAGACGGCTATGTCGGGGAACTTCTTGATTTGCACCAAGGGTGTGAAGGACCCTTTCGAAGTTCCAGAGGTGAGGTGTGATCAGCCTCGAGACGCCTCAGCGGAAATGGGCCTCATCTCGCCTGGAGGGGAGAACCTCCTGGATTTTCTCGAGTTGCGGCAGGTCTTCTCGAGTTACGACGGGGACCTCAGGGACCCGCTCTGGTGGCCTCAGGAAAGGCCAGTCCCCATGCGAGTTGCTAGGGGACCTCTCGGGATTCCTCTCCCGTCCATGCCGGGGCCTCAGTCCTTGTGTGGAGTCGGGGCCGAAACCTGAGGATTCCTCTCCAGTGTTGCCATGGATCTTGGGGTGCTTCTGAGTCTCCCCAGGGGAGTCAGGCCTCGTCTCGAGTGGGGGCATGCACGTGCGCTTTCCTCCCGAGCTGCAGCAGTAGTGTCACGCTTCCTGTCACGTGGTCAATGGATCTGTGGCTTTCCCTCGAGGCTGTCCCTAGAGGCTTTCCCACGAGGCTTTCCCACAGGGCTGTGCCACGTGCCACCTTGGTGGGAGTCGATCCTCGGCGTGAAAGACGAGCCGGTGAAGGGAAAAGAGGTTCCTCTGGAATGGACTGAGACATCTGGGGGACTCTTGGAATGGTGGCACGAGCCTGGAGTTCCTCTCGCCGTTCTTGTTGAGAGGGCCTCCTCTTGAGATGCGACGGGAATGCCGGGAACTCTTTCCCGACGAAGCAGGGAAAGGATCCCTCATCTCGAGCTACGAGGCGGAAACGGGGCTCCTCTGGATGTTGGCGGGACCCTCGTGATTCCTCTCGAGTGGAGACGGCTAGGTCGGGGAACTTCTTGATTTGCACCAAGGGTGTGAAGGACCCTTTCGAAGTTCCAGAGGTGAGGTGTGATCAGCCTCGAGACGCCTCAGCGGAAATGGGCCTCATCTCGCCTGGAGGGGAGAACCTCCTGGATTTTCTCGAGTTGCGGCAGGTCTTCTCGAATTACGACGGGGACCACAGGGACCCGCTCTGGTGGCCTCAGGAAAGGCCAGTCCCCATGCGAGTTGCTAGGGGACCACTCGGGATTCCTCTCCCGTCCATGCCGGGGCCTCAGTCCTTGTGTGGAGTCGGGGCCGGTACCTGAAGATTCCTCTCCAGTGTTGCCATGGATCTTGGGGTGCTTCTGAGTCTCCCCAGGGAATCAGGCCTCGTCTCGAGTGGGGGCATGCACGTGCGCTTTCCTCCCGAGCTGCAGCAGTAGTGTCACGCTTCCTGTCACGTGGATCAAGGGATCTGTGGCTTTCCCTCGAGGCTGTCCCTCGAGGCTTTCCCACGAGGCTTTCCCACAGGGCTATGCCACGTGCCACCTTGGTGTGAGTCGATCCTCGGCGTGAAAGACGAGCTGGTGAAGGGAAAAGAGGTTCCTCTGGAATGGACTGAGACATCTGGGGGACTCTTGGAATGGTGGCACGACCCTGGAGTTCCTCTCGCCGTTCCTGTTGAGAGGGCCTCCTCTTGAGATGCGACGGGAACGCCGGGAACTCTTTCCCGACGAAGCAGTGAAAGGATCCCTCATCTCGAGCTACGAGGCGGAAACGGGGCTCCTGTAGATGTGGGCGGGACCCTCGTGATTCCTCTCGAGTGGAGACGGGTATGTCGCGGAATTTCTTGATTTGCACCAAGGGTGTGAAGGACCCTTTCGAAGTTCCAGAGGTGAGGTGTGATCAGCCTCGAGACGCCTCAGCGGAAATGGGCCTCATCTCGCCTGGAGGGGAGAACCTCCTGGATTTTCTCGAGTTGCGGCAGGTCTTCTCGAGTTACGACGGGGACCTCAGGGACCCGCTCTGGTGGCCTCAGGAAAGGCCAGTCCCCATGCGAGTTGCTAGGGGACCTCTCGGGATTCCTCTCCCGTCCATGCCGGGGCCTCAGTCCTTGTGTGGAGTCGGGGCCGGAACCTGAGGATTCCTCTCCAGTGTTGCCATGGATCTTGGGGCTCTTCTGAGTCTCCCCAGGGGAGTCAGGCCTCGTCTCGAGTGGGGGCATGCACGTGCGCTTTCCTCCCGAGCTTCAGCAGTAGTGTCACGCTCCCTGTCACGTGGATCAAGGGATCTGTGGCTTTCCCTCGAGGCTGTCCCTCGAGGCTTTCCACGAGGCTTTCCCACAGGGCTGTGCCACGTGCCACCTTGGTGTGAGTCGATCCTCGGCATGAAAGACGAGCCGGTGAAGGGAAAAGAGGTTTCTCTGGAATGGACTGAGACATCTGGGGGACTCTTGGAATGGTGGCACCACCCTGGAGTTCCTCTCGCCGTTCCTGTTGAGAGGGCCTCCTCTTGAGATGCGACGGGAACGCCGGGAACTCTTTCCCGACGAAGCAGGGAAAGGATCCCTCATCTCGAGCTACGAGGCGGAAACGGGGCTCCTCTGGATGTGGGCGGGACCCTCGTGATTTCTCTCGAGTGGAGACGGGTATGTCGGGGAACTTCTTGTTTTGCACCAAGGGTGTGAAGGACCCTTTCGAAGTTCCAGAGGGGAGGTGTGATCAGCCTCGAGACGCCTCAGCGGAAATGGGCCCCATCTGGCCTGGAGGGGAGAACCTCCTGGATTTTCTCGAGTTGCGGCAGGTCTTCTCGAGTTACGACGGGGACCTCAGGGACCCGCTCTGGTGGCCTCAGGAAGGGCCAGTCCCCATGCGAGTTGCTAGGGGACCTCTCAGGATTCCTCTCCCGTCCATGCCGGGGCCTCAGTCCTTGTGTGGAGTCGGGGCCGGAACCTGAGGATTCCTCTCCAGTGTTGCCATGGATCTTGGGGTGCTTCTGAGTCTCCCCAGGGGAGTCAGGCCTCGTCTCGAGTGGGGGCATGCACGTGCGCTTTCCTCCCGACCTGCAGCAGTAGTGTCACGCTTCCTGTCACGTGGATCAAGGGATCTGTGGCTTTCCCTCGAGGCTGTCCCTCGAGGCTTTCCCACGAGGCTTTCCCACAGGGCTATGCCACGTGCCACCTTGGTGTGAGTCGATCCTCGGCGTGAAAGACGAGCTGGTGAAGGGAAAAGAGGTTCCTCTGGAATGGACTGAGACATCTGGGGGACTCTTGGAATGGTGGCACGACCCTGGAGTTCCTCTCGCCGTTCCTGTTGAGAGGGCCTCCTCTTGAGATGCGACGGGAACGCCGGGAACTCTTTCCCGACGAAGCAGTGAAAGGATCCCTCATCTCGAGCTACGAGGCGGAAACGGGGCTCCTGTAGATGTGGGCGGGACCCTCGTGATTCCTCTCGAGTGGAGACGGGTATGTCGGGGAATTTCTTGATTTGCACCAAGGGTGTGAAGGACCCTTTCGAAGTTCCAGAGGTGAGGTGTGATCAGCCTCGAGACGCCTCAGCGGAAATGGGCCTCATCTCGCCTGGAGGGGAGAACCTCCTGGATTTTCTCGAGTTGCGGCAGGTCTTCTCGAGTTACGACGGGGACCTCAGGGACCCGCTCTGGTGGCCTCAGGAAAGGCCAGTCCCCATGCGAGTTGCTAGGGGACCTCTCGGGATTCCTCTCCCGTCCATGCCGGGGCCTCAGTCCTTGTGTGGAGTCGGGGCCGGAACCTGAGGATTCCTCTCCAGTGTTGCCATGGATCTTGGGGCTCTTCTGAGTCTCCCCAGGGGAGTCAGGCCTCGTCTCGAGTGGGGGCATGCACGTGCGCTTTCCTCCCGAGCTTCAGCAGTAGTGTCACGCTCCCTGTCACGTGGATCAAGGGATCTGTGGCTTTCCCTCGAGGCTGTCCCTCGAGGCTTTCCACGAGGCTTTCCCACAGGGCTGTGCCACGTGCCACCTTGGTGTGAGTCGATCCTCGGCATGAAAGACGAGCCGGTGAAGGGAAAAGAGGTTTCTCTGGAATGGACTGAGACATCTGGGGGACTCTTGGAATGGTGGCACCACCCTGGAGTTCCTCTCGCCGTTCCTGTTGAGAGGGCCTCCTCTTGAGATGCGACGGGAACGCCGGGAACTCTTTCCCGACGAAGCAGGGAAAGGATCCCTCATCTCGAGCTACGAGGCGGAAACGGGGCTCCTCTGGATGTGGGCGGGACCCTCGTGATTTCTCTCGAGTGGAGACGGGTATGTCGGGGAACTTCTTGTTTTGCACCAAGGGTGTGAAGGACCCTTTCGAAGTTCCAGAGGGGAGGTGTGATCAGCCTCGAGACGCCTCAGCGGAAATGGGCCCCATCTGGCCTGGAGGGGAGAACCTCCTGGATTTTCTCGAGTTGCGGCAGGTCTTCTCGAGTTACGACGGGGACCTCAGGGACCCGCTCTGGTGGCCTCAGGAAGGGCCAGTCCCCATGCGAGTTGCTAGGGGACCTCTCAGGATTCCTCTCCCGTCCATGCCGGGGCCTCAGTCCTTGTGTGGAGTCGGGGCCGGAACCTGAGGATTCCTCTCCAGTGTTGCCATGGATCTTGGGGTGCTTCTGAGTCTCCCCAGGGGAGTCAGGCCTCGTCTCGAGTGGGGGCATGCACGTGCGCTTTCCTCCCGACCTGCAGCAGTAGTGTCACGCTTCCTGTCACGTGGATCAAGGGATCTGTGGCTTTCCCTCGAGGCTGTCCCTCGAGGCTTTCCCACGAGGCTTTCCCACAGGGCTGTGCCACGTGCCACCTTGGTGTGAGTCGATCCTCGGCGTGAAAGACGAGCCGGTGAAGGGAAAAGAGGTTCCTCTGGAATGGACTGAGACATCTGGGGGACTCTTGGAATGGTGGCACGACCCTGGAGTTCCTCTCGCCATTCCTGTTGAGAGGGCCTCCTCTTGAGATGCGACGGGAACGCCGGGAACTCTTTCCCGACGAAGCAGGGAAAGGATCCCTCATCTCGAGCTACGAGGCGGAAACGGGGCTCCTCTGGATGTGGGCGGGACCCTCGTGATTCCTCTCGAGTGTAGACGGCTATGTCGGGGAACTTCTTGATTTGCACCAAGGGTGTGAAGGACCCTTTCGAAGTTCCAGAGGTGAGGTGTGATCAGCCTCGAGACGCCTCAGCGGAAATGGGCCTCATCTCGCCTGGAGGGGAGAACCTCCTGGATTTTCTCGAGTTGCGGCAGGTCTTCTCGAGTTACGACGGGGACCTCAGGGACCCGCTCTGGTGGCCTCAGGAAAGGCCAGTCCCCATGCGAGTTGCTAGGGGACCTCTCGGGATTCCTCTCCCGTCCATGCCGGGGCCTCAGTCCTTGTGTGGAGTCGGGGCCGAAACCTGAGGATTCCTCTCCAGTGTTGCCATGGATCTTGGGGTGCTTCTGAGTCTCCCCAGGGGAGTCAGGCCTCGTCTCGAGTGGGGGCATGCACGTGCGCTTTCCTCCCGAGCTGCAGCAGTAGTGTCACGCTTTCTGTCACGTGGATCAAGGGATCTGTGGCTTTCCCTCGAGGCTGTCCCTAGAGGCTTTCCCACGAGGCTTTCCCACAGGGCTGTGCCACGTGCCACCTTGGTGGGAGTCGATCCTCGGCGTGAAAGACGAGCCGGTGAAGGGAAAAGAGGTTCCTCTGGAATGGACTGAGACATCTGGGGGACTCTTGGAATGGTGGCACGAGCCTGGAGTTCCTCTCGCCGTTCTTGTTGAGAGGGCCTCCTCTTGAGATGCGACGGGAACGCCGGGAACTCTTTCCCGACGAAGCAGGGAAAGGATCCCTCATCTCGAGCTACGAGGCGGAAACGGGGCTCCTCTGGATGTTGGCGGGACCCTCGTGATTCCTCTCGAGTGGAGACGGCTAGGTCCGGGAACTTCTTGATTTGCACCAAGGGTGTGAAGGACCCTTTCGAAGTTCCAGAGGTGAGGTGTGATCAGCCTCGAGACGCCTCAGCGGAAATGGGCCTCATCTCGCCTGGAGGGGAGAACCTCCTGGATTTTCTCGAGTTGCGGCAGGTCTTCTCGAATTACGACGGGGACCACAGGGACCCGCTCTGGTGGCCTCAGGAAAGGCCAGTCCCCATGCGAGTTGCTAGGGGACCACTCGGGATTCCTCTCCCGTCCATGCCGGGGCCTCAGTCCTTGTGTGGAGTCGGGGCCGGTACCTGAAGATTCCTCTCCAGTGTTGCCATGGATCTTGGGGTGCTTCTGAGTCTCCCCAGGGAATCAGGCCTCGTCTCGAGTGGGGGCATGCACGTGCGCTTTCCTCCCGAGCTGCAGCAGTAGTGTCACGCTTCCTGTCACGTGGATCAAGGGATCTGTGGCTTTCCCTCGAGGCTGTCCCTCGAGGCTTTCCCACGAGGCTTTCCCACAGGGCTATGCCACGTGCCACCTTGGTGTGAGTCGATCCTCGGCGTGAAAGACGAGCTGGTGAAGGGAAAAGAGGTTCCTCTGGAATGGACTGAGACATCTGGGGGACTCTTGGAATGGTGGCACGACCCTGGAGTTCCTCTCGCCGTTCCTGTTGAGAGGGCCTCCTCTTGAGATGCGACGGGAACGCCGGGAACTCTTTCCCGACGAAGCAGTGAAAGGATCCCTCATCTCGAGCTACGAGGCGGAAACGGGGCTCCTGTAGATGTGGGCGGGACCCTCGTGATTCCTCTCGAGTGGAGACGGGTATGTCGGGGAATTTCTTGATTTGCACCAAGGGTGTGAAGGACCCTTTCGAAGTTCCAGAGGTGAGGTGTGATCAGCCTCGAGACGCCTCAGCGGAAATGGGCCTCATCTCGCCTGGAGGGGAGAACCTCCTGGATTTTCTCGAGTTGCGGCAGGTCTTCTCGAGTTACGACGGGGACCTCAGGGACCCGCTCTGGTGGCCTCAGGAAAGGCCAGTCCCCATGCGAGTTGCTAGGGGACCTCTCGGGATTCCTCTCCCGTCCATGCCGGGGCCTCAGTCCTTGTGTGGAGTCGGGGCCGGAACCTGAGGATTCCTCTCCAGTGTTGCCATGGATCTTGGGGCTCTTCTGAGTCTCCCCAGGGGAGTCAGGCCTCGTCTCGAGTGGGGGCATGCACGTGCGCTTTCCTCCCGAGCTTCAGCAGTAGTGTCACGCTTCCTGTCACGTGGATCAAGGGATCTGTGGCTTTCCCTCGAGGCTGTCCCTCGAGGCTTTCCACGAGGCTTTCCCACAGGGCTGTGCCACGTGCCACCTTGGTGTGAGTCGATCCTCGGCATGAAAGACGAGCCGGTGAAGGGAAAAGAGGTTTCTCTGGAATGGACTGAGACATCTGGGGGACTCTTGGAATGGTGGCACCACCCTGGAGTTCCTCTCGCCGTTCCTGTTGAGAGGGCCTCCTCTTGAGATGCGACGGGAACGCCGGGAACTCTTTCCCGACGAAGCAGGGAAAGGATCCCTCATCTCGAGCTACGAGGCGGAAACGGGGCTCCTCTGGATGTGGGCGGGACCCTCGTGATTTCTCTCGAGTGGAGACGGGTATGTCGGGGAACTTCTTGTTTTGCACCAAGGGTGTGAAGGACCCTTTCGAAGTTCCAGAGGGGAGGTGTGATCAGCCTCGAGACGCCTCAGCGGAAATGGGCCCCATCTGGCCTGGAGGGGAGAACCTCCTGGATTTTCTCGAGTTGCGGCAGGTCTTCTCGAGTTACGACGGGGACCTCAGGGACCCGCTCTGGTGGCCTCAGGAAGGGCCAGTCCCCATGCGAGTTGCTAGGGGACCTCTCAGGATTCCTCTCCCGTCCATGCCGGGGCCTCAGTCCTTGTGTGGAGTCGGGGCCGGAAGCTGAGGATTCCTCTCCAGTGTTGCCATGGATCTTGGGGTGCTTCTGAGTCTCCCCAGGGGAGTCAGGCCTCGTCTCGAGTGGGGGCATGCACGTGCGCTTTCCTCCCGACCTGCAGCAGTAGTGTCACGCTTCCTGTCACGTGGATCAAGGGATCTGTGGCTTTCCCTCGAGGCTGTCCCTCGAGGCTTTCCCACGAGGCTTTCCCACAGGGCTGTGCCACGTGCCACCTTGGTGTGAGTCGATCCTCGGCGTGAAAGACGAGCCGGTGAAGGGAAAAGAGGTTCCTCTGGAATGGACTGAGACATCTGGGGGACTCTTGGAATGGTGGCACGACCCTGGAGTTCCTCTCGCCATTCCTGTTGAGAGGGCCTCCTCTTGAGATGCGACGGGAACGCCGGGAACTCTTTCCCGACGAAGCAGGGAAAGGATCCCTCATCTCGAGCTACAAGGCGGAAACGGGGCTCCTCTGGATGTGGGCGGGACCCTCGTGATTCCTCTCGAGTGGGGACGGGTATGTCGGGGAACTTCTTGTTTTGCACCAAGGGTGTGAAGGACCCTTTCGAAGTTCCAGAGGGGAGGTGTGATCAGCCTCGAGACGCCTCAGCGGAAATGGGCCTCATCTCGCCTGGAGGGGAGAACCTCCTGGATTTTCTCGAGTTGCGGCAGGTCTTCTCGAGTTACGACGGGGACCTCAGGGACCCGCTCTGGTGGCCTCAGGAAAGGCCAGTCCCCATGCGAGTTGCTAGGGGACCTCTCGGGATTCCTCTCCCGTCCATGCCGGGGCCTCAGTCCTTGTGTGGAGTCGGGGCCGAAACCTGAGGATTCCTCTCCAGTGTTGCCATGGATCTTGGGGTGCTTCTGAGTCTCCCCAGGGGAGTCAGGCCTCGTCTCGAGTGGGGGCATGCACGTGCGCTTTCCTCCCAAGCTGCAGCAGTAGTGTCACGCTTCCTGTCACGTGGATCAAGGGATCTGTGGCTTTCCCTCGAGGCTGTCCCTCGAGGCTTTCCACGAGGCTTTCCCACAGGGCTGTGCCACGTGCCACCTTGGTGTGAGTCGATCCTCGGCATGAAAGACGAGCCGGTGAAGGGAAAAGAGGTTTCTCTGGAATGGACTGAGACATCTGGGGGACTCTTGGAATGGTGGCACCACCCTGGAGTTCCTCTCGCCGTTCCTGTTGAGAGGGCCTCCTCTTGAGATGCGACGGGAACGCCGGGAACTCTTTCCCGACGAAGCAGGGAAAGGATCCCTCATCTCGAGCTACGAGGCGGAAACGGGGCTCCTCTGGATGTGGGCGGGACCTTCGTGATTTCTCTCGAGTGGAGACGGGTATGTCGGGGAACTTCTTGTTTTGCACCAAGGGTGTGAAGGACCCTTTCGAAGTTCCAGAGGGGAGGTGTGATCAGCCTCGAGACGCCTCAGCGGAAATGGGCCCCATCTGGCCTGGAGGGGAGAACCTCCTGGATTTTCTCGAGTTGCGGCAGGTCTTCTCGAGTTACGACGGGGACCTCAGGGACCCGCTCTGGTGGCCTCAGGAAGGGCCAGTCCCCATGCGAGTTGCTAGGGGACCTCTCAGGATTCCTCTCCCGTCCATGCCGGGGCCTCAGTCCTTGTGTGGAGTCGGGGCCGGAAGCTGAGGATTCCTCTCCAGTGTTGCCATGGATCTTGGGGTGCTTCTGAGTCTCCCCAGGGGAGTCAGGCCTCGTCTCGAGTGGGGGCATGCACGTGCGCTTTCCTCCCGACCTGCAGCAGTAGTGTCACGCTTCCTGTCACGTGGATCAAGGGATCTGTGGCTTTCCCTCGAGGCTGTCCCTCGAGGCTTTCCCACGAGGCTTTCCCACAGGGCTGTGCCACGTGCCACCTTGGTGTGAGTCGATCCTCGGCGTGAAAGACGAGCCGGTGAAGGGAAAAGAGGTTCCTCTGGAATGGACTGAGACATCTGGGGGACTCTTGGAATGGTGGCACGACCCTGGAGTTCCTCTCGCCATTCCTGTTGAGAGGGCCTCCTCTTGAGATGCGACGGGAACGCCGGGAACTCTTTCCCGACGAAGCAGGGAAAGGATCCCTCATCTCGAGCTACGAGGCGGAAACGGGGCTCCTCTGGATGTGGGCGGGACCCTCGTGATTCCTCTCGAGTGGGGACGGGTATGTCGGGGAACTTCTTGTTTTGCACCAAGGGTGTGAAGGACCCTTTCGAAGTTCCAGAGGGGAGGTGTGATCAGCCTCGAGACGCCTCAGCGGAAATGGGCCTCATCTCGCCTGGAGGGGAGAACCTCCTGGATTTTCTCGAGTTGCGGCAGGTCTTCTCGAGTTACGACGGGGACCTCAGGGACCCGCTCTGGTGGCCTCAGGAAAGGCCAGTCCCCATGCGAGTTGCTAGGGGACCTCTCGGGATTCCTCTCCCGTCCATGCCGGGGCCTCAGTCCTTGTGTGGAGTCGGGGCCGAAACCTGAGGATTCCTCTCCAGTGTTGCCATGGATCTTGGGGTGCTTCTGAGTCTCCCCAGGGGAGTCAGGCCTCGTCTCGAGTGGGGGCATGCACGTGCGCTTTCCTCCCGAGCTGCAGCAGTAGTGTCACGCTTCCTGTCACGTGGATCAAGGGATTTGTGGCTTTCCCTCGAGGCTGTCCCTCGAGGCTTTCCCACGAGGCTTTCCCACAGGGCTGTGCCACGTGCCACCTTGGTGGGAGTCGATCCTCGGCGTGAAAGACGAGCCGGTGAAGGGAAAAGAGGTTCCTCTGGAATGGACTGAGACATCTGGGGGACTCTTGGAATGGTGGCACGAGCCTGGAGTTCCTCTCGCCGTTCTTGTTGAGAGGGCCTCCTCTTGAGATGCGACGGGAACGCCGGGAACTCTTTCCCGACGAAGCAGGGAAAGGATCCCTCATCTCGAGCTACGAGGCGGAAACCGGGCTCCTCTGGATGTTGGCGGGACCCTCGTGATTCCTCTCGAGTGGAGACGGCTAGGTCGGGGAACTTCTTGATTTGCACCAAGGGTGTGAAGGACCCTTTCGAAGTTCCAGAGGTGAGGTGTGATCAGCCTCGAGACGCCTCAGCGGAAATGGGCCTCATCTCGCCTGGAGGGGAGAACCTCCTGGATTTTCTCGAGTTGCGGCAGGTCTTCTCGAATTACGACGGGGACCACAGGGACCCGCTCTGGTGGCCTCAGGAAAGGCCAGTCCCCATGCGAGTTGCTAGGGGACCACTCGGGATTCCTCTCCCGTCCATGCCGGGGCCTCAGTCCTTGTGTGGAGTCGGGGCCGGTACCTGAAGATTCCTCTCCAGTGTTGCCATGGATCTTGGGGTGCTTCTGAGTCTCCCCAGGGAATCAGGCCTCGTCTCGAGTGGGGGCATGCACGTGCGCTTTCCTCCCGAGCTGCAGCAGTAGTGTCACGCTTCCTGTCACGTGGATCAAGGGATCTGTGGCTTTCCCTCGAGGCTGTCCCTCGAGGCTTTCCCACGAGGCTTTCCCACAGGGCTATGCCACGTGCCACCTTGGTGTGAGTCGATCCTCGGCGTGAAAGACGAGCTGGTGAAGGGAAAAGAGGTTCCTCTGGAATGGACTGAGACATCTGGGGGACTCTTGGAATGGTGGCACGACCCTGGAGTTCCTCTCGCCGTTCCTGTTGAGAGGGCCTCCTCTTGAGATGCGACGGGAACGCCGGGAACTCTTTCCCGACGAAGCAGGGAAAGGATCCCTCATCTCGAGCTACGAGGCGGAAACGGGGCTCCTGTAGATGTGGGCGGGACCCTCGTGATTCCTCTCGAGTGGAGACGGGTATGTCGGGGAACTTCTTGATTTGCACCAAGGGTGTGAAGGACCCTTTCGAAGTTCCAGAGGTGAGGTGTGATCAGCCTTGAGACGCCTCAGCGGAAATGGGCCTCATCTCGCCTGGAGGGGAGAACCTCCTGGATTTTCTCGAGTTGCGGCAGGTCTTCTCGAGTTACGACGGGGACCTCAGGGACCCGCTCTGGTGGCCTCAGGAAAGGCCAGTCCCCATGCGAGTTGCTAGGGGACCTCTCGGGATTCCTCTCCCGTCCATGCCGGGGCCTCAGTCCTTGTGTGGAGTCGGGGCCGGAACCTGAGGATTCCTCTCCAGTGTTGCCATGGATCTTGGGGCTCTTCTGAGTCTCCCCAGGGGAGTCAGGCCTCGTCTCGAGTGGGGGCATGCACGTGCGCTTTCCTCCCGAGCTTCAGCAGTAGTGTCACGCTTCCTGTCACGTGGATCAAGGGATCTGTGGCTTTCCCTCGAGGCTGTCCCTCGAGGCTTTCCACGAGGCTTTCCCACAGGGCTGTGCCACGTGCCACCTTGGTGTGAGTCGATCCTCGGCATGAAAGACGAGCCGGTGAAGGGAAAAGAGGTTTCTCTGGAATGGACTGAGACATCTGGGGGACTCTTGGAATGGTGGCACCACCCTGGAGTTCCTCTCGCCGTTCCTGTTGAGAGGGCCTCCTCTTGAGATGCGACGGGAACGCCGGGAACTCTTTCCCGACGAAGCAGGGAAAGGATCCCTCATCTCGAGCTACGAGGCGGAAACGGGGCTCCTCTGGATGTGGGCGGGACCCTCGTGATTTCTCTCGAGTGGAGACGGGTATGTCGGGGAACTTCTTGTTTTGCACCAAGGGTGTGAAGGACCCTTTCGAAGTTCCAGAGGGGAGGTGTGATCAGCCTCGAGACGCCTCAGCGGAAATGGGCCCCATCTGGCCTGGAGGGGAGAACCTCCTGGATTTTCTCGAGTTGCGGCAGGTCTTCTCGAGTTACGACGGGGACCTCAGGGACCCGCTCTGGTGGCCTCAGGAAGGGCCAGTCCCCATGCGAGTTGCTAGGGGACCTCTCAGGATTCCTCTCCCGTCCATGCCGGGGCCTCAGTCCCTGTGTGGAGTCGGGGCCGGAACCTGAGGATTCCTCTCCAGTGTTGCCATGGATCTTGGGGTGCTTCTGAGTCTCCCCAGGGGAGTCAGGCCTCGTCTCGAGTGGGGGCATGCACGTGCGCTTTCCTCCCGACCTGCAGCAGTAGTGTCACGCTTCCTGTCACGTGGATCAAGGGATCTGTGGCTTTCCCTCGAGGCTGTCCCTCAAGGCTTTCCCACGAGGCTTTCCCACAGGGCTGTGCCACGTGCCACCTTGGTGTGAGTCGATCCTCGGCGTGAAAGACGAGCCGGTGAAGGGAAAAGAGGTTCCTCTGGAATGGACTGAGACATCTGGGGGACTCTTGGAATGGTGGCACGACCCTGGAGTTCCTCTCGCCATTCCTGTTGAGAGGGCCTCCTCTTGAGATGCGACGGGAACGCCGGGAACTCTTTCCCGACGAAGCAGGAAAAGGATCCCTCATCTCGAGCTACGAGGCGGAAACGGGGCTCCTCTGGATGTGGGCGGGACCCTCGTGATTCCTCTCGAGTGGGGACGGGTATGTCGGGGAACTTCTTGTTTTGCACCAAGGGTGTGAAGGACCCTTTCGAAGTTCCAGAGGGGAGGTGTGATCAGCCTCGAGACGCCTCAGCGGAAATGGGCCTCATCTCGCCTGGAGGGTAGAACCTCCTGGATTTTCTCGAGTTGCGGCAGGTCTTCTCGAGTTACGACGGGGACCTCAGGGACCCGCTCTGGTGGCCTCAGGAAAGGCCAGTCCCCATGCGAGTTGCTAGGGGACCTCTCGGGATTCCTCTCCCGTCCATGCCGGGGCCTCAGTCCTTGTGTGGAGTCGGGGCCGAAACCTGAGGATTCCTCTCCAGTGTTGCCATGGATCTTGGGGTGCTTCTGAGTCTCCCCAGGGGAGTCAGGCCTCGTCTCGAGTGGGGGCATGCACGTTGGCTTTCCTCCCGAGCTGCAGCAGTAGTGTCACGCTTCCTGTCACGTGGATCAAGGGATCTGTGGCTTTCCCTCGAGGCTGTCCCTCGAGGCTTTCCCACGAGGCTTTCCCACAGGGCTATGCCACGTGCCACCTTGGTGTGAGTCGATCCTCGGCGTGAAAGACGAGCTGGTGAAGGGAAAAGAGGTTCCTCTGGAATGGACTGAGACATCTGGGGGACTCTTGGAATGGTGGCACGACCCTGGAGTTCCTCTCGCCGTTCCTGTTGAGAGGGCCTCCCCTTGAGATGCGACGGGAACGCCGGGAACTCTTTCCCGACGAAGCAGGGAAAGGATCCCTCATCTCGAGCTACGAGGCGGAAACGGGGCTCCTGTAGATGTGGGCGGGACCCTCGTGATTCCTCTCGAGTGGAGACGGGTATGTCGGGGAACTTCTTGATTTGCACCAAGGGTGTGAAGGACCCTTTCGAAGTTCCAGAGGTGAGGTGTGATCAGCCTCGAGACGCCTCAGCGGAAATGGGCCTCATCTCGCCTGGAGGGGAGAACCTCCTGGATTTTCTCGAGTTGCGGCAGGTCTTCTCGAGTTACGACGGGGACCTCAGGGACCCGCTCTGGTGGCCTCAGGAAAGGCCAGTCCCCATGCGAGTTGCTAGGGGACCTCTCGGGATTCCTCTCCCGTCCATGCCGGGGCCTCAGTCCTTGTGTGGAGTCGGGGACGGAACCTGAGGATTCCTCTCCAGTGTTGCCATGTATCTTGGGGCGCTTCTGAGTCTCCCCAGGGGAGTCAGGCCTCGTCTCGAGTGGGGGCATGCACGTGCGCTTTCCTCCCGAGCTTCAGCAGTAGTGTCACGCTTCCTGTCACGTGGATCAAGGGATCTGTGGCTTTCCCTCGAGGCTGTCCCTCGAGGCTTTCCACGAGGCTTTCCCACAGGGCTGTGCCACGTGCCACCTTGGTGTGAGTCGATCCTCGGCATGAAAGACGAGCCGGTGAAGGGAAAAGAGGTTCCTCTGGAATGGACTGAGACATCTGGGGGACTCTTGGAATGGTGGCACGACCCTGGAGTTCCTCTCGCCATTCCTGTAGAGAGGTCCTCCTCTTGAGATGCGACGGGAAGGCCGGGAACTCTTTCCCGACGAAGCAGGGAAAGGATCCCTCATCTCGAGCTACGAGGCGGAAACGGGGCTCCTCTGGATGTGGGCGGGACCCTCGTGATTTCTCTCGAGTGGAGACGGGTATGTCGGGGAACTTCTTGTTTTGCACCAAGGGTGTGAAGGACCCTTTCGAAGTTCCAGAGGGGAGGTGTGATCAGCCTCGAGACGCCTCAGCGGAAATGGGCCCCATCTGGCCTGGAGGGGAGGACCTCCTGGATTTTCTCGAGTTGCGGCAGGTCTTCTCGAGTTACGACGGGGACCTCAGGGACCCGCTCTGGTGGCCTCAGGAAGGGCCAGTCCCCATGCGAGTTGCTAGGGGACCTCTCAGGATTCCTCTCCCGTCCATGCCGGGGCCTCAGTCCCTGTGTGGAGTCGGGGCCGGAACCTGAGGATTCCTCTCCAGTGTTGCCATGGATCTTGGGGTGCTTCTGAGTCTCCCCAGGGGAGTCAGGCCTCGTCTCGAGTGGGGGCATGCACGTGCGCTTTCCTCCCGACCTGCAGCAGTAGTGTCACGCTTCCTGTCACGTGGATCAAGGGATCTGTGGCTTTCCCTCGAGGCTGTCCCTCAAGGCTTTCCCACGAGGCTTTCCCACAGGGCTGTGCCACGTGCCACCTTGGTGTGAGTCGATCCTCGGCGTGAAAGACGAGCCGGTGAAGGGAAAAGAGGTTCCTCTGGAATGGACTGAGACATCTGGGGGACTCTTGGAATGGTGGCACGACCCTGGAGTTCCTCTCGCCATTCCTGTTGAGAGGGCCTCCTCTTGAGATGCGACGGGAACGCCGGGAACTCTTTCCCGACGAAGCAGGAAAAGGATCCCTCATCTCGAGCTACGAGGCGGAAACGGGGCTCCTCTGGATGTGGGCGGGACCCTCGTGATTCCTCTCGAGTGGGGACGGGTATGTCGGGGAACTTCTTGTTTTGCACCAAGGGTGTGAAGGACCCTTTCGAAGTTCCAGAGGGGAGGTGTGATCAGCCTCGAGACGCCTCAGCGGAAATGGGCCTCATCTCGCCTGGAGGGTAGAACCTCCTGGATTTTCTCGAGTTGCGGCAGGTCTTCTCGAGTTACGACGGGGACCTCAGGGACCCGCTCTGGTGGCCTCAGGAAAGGCCAGTCCCCATGCGAGTTGCTAGGGGACCTCTCGGGATTCCTCTCCCGTCCATGCCGGGGCCTCAGTCCTTGTGTGGAGTCGGGGCCGAAACCTGAGGATTCCTCTCCAGTGTTGCCATGGATCTTGGGGTGCTTCTGAGTCTCCCCAGGGGAGTCAGGCCTCGTCTCGAGTGGGGGCATGCACGTTGGCTTTCCTCCCGAGCTGCAGCAGTAGTGTCACGCTTCCTGTCACGTGGATCAAGGGATCTGTGGCTTTCCCTCGAGGCTGTCCCTCGAGGCTTTCCCACGAGGCTTTCCCACAGGGCTATGCCACGTGCCACCTTGGTGTGAGTCGATCCTCGGCGTGAAAGACGAGCTGGTGAAGGGAAAAGAGGTTCCTCTGGAATGGACTGAGACATCTGGGGGACTCTTGGAATGGTGGCACGACCCTGGAGTTCCTCTCGCCGTTCCTGTTGAGAGGGCCTCCCCTTGAGATGCGACGGGAACGACGGGAACTCTTTCCCGACGAAGCAGGGAAAGGATCCCTCATCTCGAGCTACGAGGCGGAAACGGGGCTCCTGTAGATGTGGGCGGGACCCTCGTGATTCCTCTCGAGTGGAGACGGGTATGTCGGGGAACTTCTTGATTTGCACCAAGGGTGTGAAGGACCCTTTCGAAGTTCCAGAGGTGAGGTGTGATCAGCCTCGAGACGCCTCAGCGGAAATGGGCCTCATCTCGCCTGGAGGGGAGAACCTCCTGGATTTTCTCGAGTTGCGGCAGGTCTTCTCGAGTTACGACGGGGACCTCAGGGACCCGCTCTGGTGGCCTCAGGAAAGGCCAGTCCCCATGCGAGTTGCTAGGGGACCTCTCGGGATTCCTCTCCCGTCCATGCCGGGGCCTCAGTCCTTGTGTGGAGTCGGGGACGGAACCTGAGGATTCCTCTCCAGTGTTGCCATGTATCTTGGGGCGCTTCTGAGTCTCCCCAGGGGAGTCAGGCCTCGTCTCGAGTGGGGGCATGCACGTGCGCTTTCCTCCCGAGCTTCAGCAGTAGTGTCACGCTTCCTGTCACGTGGATCAAGGGATCTGTGGCTTTCCCTCGAGGCTGTCCCTCGAGGCTTTCCACGAGGCTTTCCCACAGGGCTGTGCCACGTGCCACCTTGGTGTGAGTCGATCCTCGGCATGAAAGACGAGCCGGTGAAGGGAAAAGAGGTTCCTCTGGAATGGACTGAGACATCTGGGGGACTCTTGGAATGGTGGCACGACCCTGGAGTTCCTCTCGCCATTCCTGTAGAGAGGTCCTCCTCTTGAGATGCGACGGGAAGGCCGGGAACTCTTTCCCGACGAAGCAGGGAAAGGATCCCTCATCTCGAGCTACGAGGCGGAAACGGGGCTCCTCTGGATGTGGGCGGGACCCTCGTGATTCCTCTCGAGTGGAGACGGGTATGTCGGGGAACTTATTGATTTGCACCAAGGGTGTGAAGGACCCTTTCGAAGTTCCAGAGGTGAGGTGTGATCAGCCTCGAGACGCCTCAGCGGAAATGGGCCTCATCTCGCCTGGAGGGGAGAACCTCCTGGATTTTCTCGAGTTGCGGCAGGTCTTCTCGAGTTACGACGGGGACCTCAGGGACCCGCTCTGGTGGCCTCAGGAAAGGCCAGTCCCCATGCGAGTTGCTAGGGGACCTCTCGGGATTCCTCTCCCGTCCATGCCGGGGCCTCAGTCCTTGTGTGGAATCGGGGCCGGAACCTGAGGATTCCTCTCCAGTGTTGCCATGGATCTTGGGGTGCTTCTGAGTCTCCCCAGGGGAGTCAGGCCTCGTCTCGAGTGGGGGCATGCACGTGCGCTTTCCTCCCGAGCTGCAGCAGTAGTGTCACGCTTCCTGTCACGTGGATCAAGGGATTTGTGGCTTTCCCTCGAGGCTGTCCCTCGAGGCTTTCCCACGAGGCTTTCCCACAGGGCTGTGCCACGTGCCACCTTGGTGGGAGTCGATCCTCGGCGTGAAAGACGAGCCGGTGAAGGGAAAAGAGGTTCCTCTGGAATGGACTGAGACATCTGGGGGACTCTTGGAATGGTGGCACGAGCCTGGAGTTCCTCTCGCCGTTCTTGTTGAGAGGGCCTCCTCTTGAGATGCGACGGGAACGCCGGGAACTCTTTCCCGACGAAGCAGGGAAAGGATCCCTCATCTCGAGCTACGAGGCGGAAACCGGGCTCCTCTGGATGTTGGCGGGACCCTCGTGATTCCTCTCGAGTGGAGACGGCTAGGTCGGGGAACTTCTTGATTTGCACCAAGGGTGTGAAGGACCCTTTCGAAGTTCCAGAGGTGAGGTGTGATCAGCCTCGAGACGCCTCAGCGGAAATGGGCCTCATCTCGCCTGGAGGGGAGAACCTCCTGGATTTTCTCGAGTTGCGGCAGGTCTTCTCGAATTACGACGGGGACCACAGGGACCCGCTCTGGTGGCCTCAGGAAAGGCCAGTCCCCATGCGAGTTGCTAGGGGACCACTCGGGATTCCTCTCCCGTCCATGCCGGGGCCTCAGTCCTTGTGTGGAGTCGGGGCCGGTACCTGAAGATTCCTCTCCAGTGTTGCCATGGATCTTGGGGTGCTTCTGAGTCTCCCCAGGGAATCAGGCCTCGTCTCGAGTGGGGGCATGCACGTGCGCTTTCCTCCCGAGCTGCAGCAGTAGTGTCACGCTTCCTGTCACGTGGATCAAGGGATCTGTGGCTTTCCCTCGAGGCTGTCCCTCGAGGCTTTCCCACGAGGCTTTCCCACAGGGCTATGCCACGTGCCACCTTGGTGTGAGTCGATCCTCGGCGTGAAAGACGAGCTGGTGAAGGGAAAAGAGGTTCCTCTGGAATGGACTGAGACATCTGGGGGACTCTTGGAATGGTGGCACGACCCTGGAGTTCCTCTCGCCGTTCCTGTTGAGAGGGCCTCCTCTTGAGATGCGACGGGAACGCCGGGAACTCTTTCCCGACGAAGCAGGGAAAGGATCCCTCATCTCGAGCTACGAGGCGGAAACGGGGCTCCTGTAGATGTGGGCGGGACCCTCGTGATTCCTCTCGAGTGGAGACGGGTATGTCGGGGAACTTCTTGATTTGCACCAAGGGTGTGAAGGACCCTTTCGAAGTTCCAGAGGTGAGGTGTGATCAGCCTCGAGACGCCTCAGCGGAAATGGGCCTCATCTCGCCTGGAGGGGAGAACCTCCTGGATTTTCTCGAGTTGCGGCAGGTCTTCTCGAGTTACGACGGGGACCTCAGGGACCCGCTCTGGTGGCCTCAGGAAAGGCCAGTCCCCATGCGAGTTGCTAGGGGACCTCTCGGGATTCCTCTCCCGTCCATGCCGGGGCCTCAGTCCTTGTGTGGAGTCGGGGCCGGAACCTGAGGATTCCTCTCCAGTGTTGCCATGGATCTTGGGGCTCTTCTGAGTCTCCCCAGGGGAGTCAGGCCTCGTCTCGAGTGGGGGCATGCACGTGCGCTTTCCTCCCGAGCTTCAGCAGTAGTGTCACGCTTCCTGTCACGTGGATCAAGGGATCTGTGGCTTTCCCTCGAGGCTGTCCCTCGAGGCTTTCCACGAGGCTTTCCCACAGGGCTGTGCCACGTGCCACCTTGGTGTGAGTCGATCCTCGGCATGAAAGACGAGCCGGTGAAGGGAAAAGAGGTTTCTCTGGAATGGACTGAGACATCTGGGGGACTCTTGGAATGGTGGCACCACCCTGGAGTTCCTCTCGCCGTTCCTGTTGAGAGGGCCTCCTCTTGAGATGCGACGGGAACGCCGGGAACTCTTTCCCGACGAAGCAGGGAAAGGATCCCTCATCTCGAGCTACGAGGCGGAAACGGGGCTCCTCTGGATGTGGGCGGGACCCTCGTGATTTCTCTCGAGTGGAGACGGGTATGTCGGGGAACTTCTTGTTTTGCACCAAGGGTGTGAAGGACCCTTTCGAAGTTCCAGAGGGGAGGTGTGATCAGCCTCGAGACGCCTCAGCGGAAATGGGCCCCATCTGGCCTGGAGGGGAGAACCTCCTGGATTTTCTCGAGTTGCGGCAGGTCTTCTCGAGTTACGACGGGGACCTCAGGGACCCGCTCTGGTGGCCTCAGGAAGGGCCAGTCCCCATGCGAGTTGCTAGGGGACCTCTCAGGATTCCTCTCCCGTCCATGCCGGGGCCTCAGTCCCTGTGTGGAGTCGGGGCCGGAACCTGAGGATTCCTCTCCAGTGTTGCCATGGATCTTGGGGTGCTTCTGAGTCTCCCCAGGGGAGTCAGGCCTCGTCTCGAGTGGGGGCATGCACGTGCGCTTTCCTCCCGACCTGCAGCAGTAGTGTCACGCTTCCTGTCACGTGGATCAAGGGATCTGTGGCTTTCCCTCGAGGCTGTCCCTCAAGGCTTTCCCACGAGGCTTTCCCACAGGGCTGTGCCACGTGCCACCTTGGTGTGAGTCGATCCTCGGCGTGAAAGACGAGCCGGTGAAGGGAAAAGAGGTTCCTCTGGAATGGACTGAGACATCTGGGGGACTCTTGGAATGGTGGCACGACCCTGGAGTTCCTCTCGCCATTCCTGTTGAGAGGGCCTCCTCTTGAGATGCGACGGGAACGCCGGGAACTCTTTCCCGACGAAGCAGGAAAAGGATCCCTCATCTCGAGCTACGAGGCGGAAACGGGGCTCCTCTGGATGTGGGCGGGACCCTCGTGATTCCTCTCGAGTGGGGACGGGTATGTCGGGGAACTTCTTGTTTTGCACCAAGGGTGTGAAGGACCCTTTCGAAGTTCCAGAGGGGAGGTGTGATCAGCCTCGAGACGCCTCAGCGGAAATGGGCCTCATCTCGCCTGGAGGGTAGAACCTCCTGGATTTTCTCGAGTTGCGGCAGGTCTTCTCGAGTTACGACGGGGACCTCAGGGACCCGCTCTGGTGGCCTCAGGAAAGGCCAGTCCCCATGCGAGTTGCTAGGGGACCTCTCGGGATTCCTCTCCCGTCCATGCCGGGGCCTCAGTCCTTGTGTGGAGTCGGGGCCGAAACCTGAGGATTCCTCTCCAGTGTTGCCATGGATCTTGGGGTGCTTCTGAGTCTCCCCAGGGGAGTCAGGCCTCGTCTCGAGTGGGGGCATGCACGTTGGCTTTCCTCCCGAGCTGCAGCAGTAGTGTCACGCTTCCTGTCACGTGGATCAAGGGATCTGTGGCTTTCCCTCGAGGCTGTCCCTCGAGGCTTTCCCACGAGGCTTTCCCACAGGGCTATGCCACGTGCCACCTTGGTGTGAGTCGATCCTCGGCGTGAAAGACGAGCCGGTGAAGGGAAAAGAGGTTCCTCTGGAATGGACTGAGACATCTGGGGGACTCTTGGAATGGTGGCACGACCCTGGAGTTCCTCTCGCCGTTCCTGTTGAGAGGGCCTCCCCTTGAGATGCGACGGGAACGCCGGGAACTCTTTCCCGACGAAGCAGGGAAAGGATCCCTCATCTCGAGCTACGAGGCGGAAACGGGGCTCCTGTAGATGTGGGCGGGACCCTCGTGATTCCTCTCGAGTGGAGACGGGTATGTCGGGGAACTTCTTGATTTGCACCAAGGGTGTGAAGGACCCTTTCGAAGTTCCAGAGGTGAGGTGTGATCAGCCTCGAGACGCCTCAGCGGAAATGGGCCTCATCTCGCCTGGAGGGGAGAACCTCCTGGATTTTCTCGAGTTGCGGCAGGTCTTCTCGAGTTACGACGGGGACCTCAGGGACCCGCTCTGGTGGCCTCAGGAAAGGCCAGTCCCCATGCGAGTTGCTAGGGGACCTCTCGGGATTCCTCTCCCGTCCATGCCGGGGCCTCAGTCCTTGTGTGGAGTCGGGGACGGAACCTGAGGATTCCTCTCCAGTGTTGCCATGTATCTTGGGGCGCTTCTGAGTCTCCCCAGGGGAGTCAGGCCTCGTCTCGAGTGGGGGCATGCACGTGCGCTTTCCTCCCGAGCTTCAGCAGTAGTGTCACGCTTCCTGTCACGTGGATCAAGGGATCTGTGGCTTTCCCTCGAGGCTGTCCCTCGAGGCTTTCCACGAGGCTTTCCCACAGGGCTGTGCCACGTGCCACCTTGGTGTGAGTCGATCCTCGGCATGAAAGACGAGCCGGTGAAGGGAAAAGAGGTTCCTCTGGAATGGACTGAGACATCTGGGGGACTCTTGGAATGGTGGCACGACCCTGGAGTTCCTCTCGCCATTCCTGTAGAGAGGTCCTCCTCTTGAGATGCGACGGGAAGGCCGGGAACTCTTTCCCGACGAAGCAGGGAAAGGATCCCTCATCTCGAGCTACGAGGCGGAAACGGGGCTCCTCTGGATGTGGGCGGGACCCTCGTGATTCCTCTCGAGTGGAGACGGGTATGTCGGGGAACTTCTTGATTTGCACCAAGGGTGTGAAGGACCCTTTCGAAGTTCCAGAGGTGAGGTGTGATCAGCCTCGAGACGCCTCAGCGGAAATGGGCCTCATCTCGCCTGGAGGGGAGAACCTCCTGGATTTTCTCGAGTTGCGGCAGGTCTTCTCGAGTTACGACGGGGACCTCAGGGACCCGCTCTGGTGGCCTCAGGAAAGGCCAGTCCCCATGCGAGTTGCTAGGGGACCTCTCGGGATTCCTCTCCCGTCCATGCCGGGGCCTCAGTCCTTGTGTGGAATCGGGGCCGGAACCTGAGGATTCCTCTCCAGTGTTGCCATGGATCTTGGGGTGCTTCTGAGTCTCCCCAGGGGAGTCAGGCCTCGTCTCGGGTGGGGGCATGCACGTGCGCTTTCCTCCCGAGCTGCAGCAGTAGTGTCACGCTTCCTGTCACGTGGATCAAGGGATCTGTGGCTTTCCCTCGAGGCTGTCCCTCGAGGCTTTCCCACGAGGCTTTCCCACAGGGCTGTGCCACGTGCCACCTTGGTGTGAGTCGATCCTCGGCGTGAAAGACGAGCCGGTGAAGGGAAAAGAGGTTCCTCTGGAATGGACTGAGACATCTGGGGGACTCTTGGAATGGTGGCACGACCCTGGAGTTCCTCTCGCCGTTCCTGTTGAGAGGGCCTCCTCTTGAGATGCGACGGGAACACCGGGAACTCTTTCCCGACGAAGCAGGGAAAGGATCCCTCATCTCGAGCTACGAGGCGGAAACGGGGCTCCTCTGGATGTGGGCGGGACCCTCGTGATTCCTCTCGAGTGGAGACGGGTATGTCGGGGAACTTCTTGATTTGCACCAAGGGTGTGAAGGACCCTTTCGAAGTTCCAGAGGTGAGGTGTGATCAGCCTCGAGACGCCTCAGCGGAAATGGGCCTCATCTCGCCTGGAGGGGAGAACCTCCTGGATTTTCTCGAGTTGCGGCAGGTCTTCTCGAGTTACGACGGGGACCTCAGCGACCCGCTCTGGTGGCCTCAGGAAAGGCCAGTCCCCATGCGAGTTGCTAGGGGACCTCTCGGGATTCCTCTCCCGTCCATGCCAGGGCCTCAGTCCTTGTGTGGAGTCGGGGCCGGCACCTGAGGATTCCTCTCCAGTGTTGCCATGGATCTTGGGGTGCTTCTGAGTCTCCCCAGGGGAGTCAGGCCTCGTCTCGATTGGGGGCATGCACGTGCGCTTTCCTCCCGAGCTGCAGCAGTAGTGTCACGCTTCCTGTCACGTGGATCAAGGGATCTGTGGCTTTCCCTCGAGGCTGTCCCTCGAGGCTTTCCCACGAGGCTTTCCCACAGGGCTGTGCCACGTGCCACCTTGGTGTGAGTCGATCCTCGGCGTGAAAGACGAGCCGGTGAAGGGAAAAGAGGTTCCTCTGGAATGGACTGAGACATCTGGGGGACTCTTGGAATGGTGGCACGACCCTGGAGTTGCTCTCGCCGTTCCTGTAGAGAGGGCCTCCTCTTGAGATGCGACGGGAACGCCGGGAACTCTTTCCCAACGAAGCAGGGAAAGGATCCCTCATCTCGAGCTACGAGGCGGAAACGGGGCTCCTCTGGATGTGGGCGGGACCCTCGTGATTCCTTTCGAGTGGAGACGGGTATGTCGGGGAACTTCTTGATTTGCACCAAGGGTGTGAAGGACCCTTTCGAAGTTCCAGAGGGGAGGTGTGATCAGCCTCGAGACGCCTCAGCGAAAATGGGCCTCATCTCGCCTGGAGGGGAGAACCTCCTGGATTTTCTCGAGTTGCGGCAGGTCTTCTCGAGTTACGACGGGGACCTCAGGGACCCGCTCTGGTGGCCTCAGGAAAGGCCAGACCCCATGCGAGTTGCTAGGGGACCTCTCGGGATTCCTCTCCCGTCCATGCCGGGGCCTCAGTCCTTGTGTGGAGTCGGGGCCGGAACCTGAGGATTCCTCTCCAGTGTTGCCATGGATCTTGGGGTGCTTCTGAGTCTCCCCAGGGGAGTCAGGCCTCGTCTCGAGTGGGGGCATGCACGTGCGCTTTCCTCCCGAGCTGCAGCAGTAGTGTCACGCTTCCTGTCACGTGGATCAAGGGATCTGTGGCTTTCCCTCGAGGCTGTCCCTCGAGGCTTTCCCACGAGGCTTTCCCACAAGGCTGTGCCACGTGCCACCTTGGTGTGAGTCGATCCTCGGCATGAAAGACGAGCCGGTGAAGGGAAAAGAGTTTCCTCTGGAAAGAACTGAGAGATCTGGGGGACTCTTGGAACGGTGGCAGGACCCTGGAGTTCCTCTCGCTGTTCCTGTTGAGAGGGCTACCTCTTGAGATGCGACGGGAACGCCCGGAATTCTTTCCCGAAGAAGAAGGGAAAGGATCCCTCATCTCGAGCTATGAGGCGGATACGGGGCTCCTCTGGATGTGGGCGGGACCCTCCTGTTTCCTCTCGAGTGGAGACGGGTATGTCGGGGACCTACTTGAGTTGCACCAAGGGTGTGAAGGACCCTTTCGACGTTCCAGAGGTTAGGTGTGATTAGCCCCGAGAATCCTCTGCGGAAATGGGCCTCATCTCGCCTGCAGGGGAGAACCTCCTGGATATTCTCGAGTTGAGGCAGGTCTTCTCGAGTTACGAAGTGGACCTCAGGGACCCGCTCTGGTGGCCTCAGGAAGGGCCAGTCCCCATGCGAGTTGCTAGGGGCCATCTCGTGATTCCTCTCCAGTCGATGCCGGGGCCTAAGACCTTGCGTGGAGTCGGGGCTGGAACCTGAGCATTCCTCTCCAGTGTTGACATGGATCTTGGGGTGCCTCTGAGTCTCCCCAGGGGAGTCAGGCCTCGTCTCGAGTGGGGGCATGCAAGTGCGCTTCCCTCCCGAGCTGCAGCAGTAGGGTCACGCTTCCTGTCACGTGGATCAAGGAATCTGTGGCTTTCCCTCTAGGTTTTCCCACAGGGCTGTGCCAAGTACCACCTTGGTGTGAGTCGATCCTCCGCGTGAAAGACGAGCCGGTGAAGGGAAAAGAGGTTCCTCTGGAATGGACTGAGACATCTGGGGGACTCTTGGAATGGTGGCACAACCCTGGAGTTCCTCTCGCCGTTATTGTTGAGAGGGCCTCCTCTTGAGATGCGACAGGAACGCCGGGAATTCTTTCCCGAAGAAGCAGGGAAAGGATCCCTCACCTCGAGCTACGAGGCGGAAACGGGGCTCCTCTGGATGTGGGCGGGACCTCGTGTTTCCTCTCGAGTGGAGACGGGTATGTCGGGGAACTTCTTGAGTGGCACCAAGGGTGTGAAGAACCCATTCGACGTTCCTGAGGTGGGGTGTGATTAGCCTCCTGAAGCCTCAGCGGAAATGGGCCTCATCTCGCCTGCAGGGGAGAACCTCCTGGATATTCTCGAGTTGCGGCAGGTCTTCTCGAGTTACGACGGGGACCTCAGGGACCCGCTCTGGTGGCCTCAGAAGCGCCAGTCCCCATGCGAGTTGCTAGGGGCCATCGCGGGATTCCTCGCCCGTCGAGCCGGGGCCTAAGACCTTGTGTGGAGTCGGGGCCGGAACCTGAGGTTTCCTCTCCAGTGTTGACATGGATCTTGGGGTGCCTCTGAGTCTCCCCAGGGGAGTCAGGACTCGTCTCGAGTGGGGCCATGCACGTGCGCTTCCCTCCCGAGCTGCAGCAGTAGAGTCACGCTTCCTGTCACGTGGATCAAGGGATCTGTGGCTTTCCCTCGAGGCTTTCCCACGAGGCTTTCCAACAGGGCTGTGCCAAGTGCCACCTTGGTGTGAGTCGATCCTCGGCGTGAAAGGTGAGCCGGTGAAGGGAAAAGAGGTTCCTCTGGAATGGACTGAGACATCTGGGGGACTCTTGGAACGGTGACAGGACCCTGGAGTTCCTCTCGCCATTCCTGTTGAGAGGGCCTCCTCTTGAGATGCGACGGGAACGCCCGGAATTCTTTCCCGACGAAGCTGGGAAAGGATCCCTCACCTCGAGCTACGAGGCGGAAACGGGGCTCCTCTGGATGTGGGAGGGACCCTCGTGTTTTCTCTCGGGTGGAGATGGGTATGTCGGGGAACTTCTTGAGTTGCACCAAGGGTGTGAAGGACCCTTTCGACGTTCCAGAGGTGAGGTGTGATTAGCCCCTAGAAGCCTCAGCGGAAATGGGCCTCATCTCGCCTGCAGGGGAGAACCTCCTGGATATTCTCGAGTTGCGACAGGTCTTCTCGAGTTACGACGGGGACCACAGGGACCCGCTCTGGTGGCCTCAGGAAGGGCCAGTCCCCATGCGAGTTGCTAGGAGCCATTTCGGGATTCCTCTCCCATCGATGCAGGGGCCTAAGACCTTGTGTGGAGTCGGGGCCGGATCCTGAGGATTCCTCTCCAGTGTTGACATGGATTTTGGGGTGCCTCTGAGTCTCCCCATGCGAGTCAGGCCTCGTCTCGAATGGGGGCATGCACCTGGGCTTCCCTCCCGAGCTGCAGCAGTAGGGTCACGCTTCCTGTCACGTGGATCAAGGGATATGTGTCTTTCCCTCGAGCCTTTCCCTCGAGGCTTTCCCACGAGGCTTTCCCACAGGGCTGTGCCACGTGCCAGCTTGCTCTGAATCGAACCTCGGCGTGAAAGACGAGCCGGTGAAGGGAAAAGAGTTTCCTCTGGAATGGACGGAGACATCTGGGGGACTCTTGGAATGGTGGCACGACCCGGGAGTTCCTCTCGCCGTTCCTGTTGAGAGGGCCTCCTCTTGAGATGCGACGGGAACGCCCGGAATTCTTTCCCGACGAAGCAGAGAAAGGATCCCTCACCTCGAGCTACGAGGCGGAAACGGGGCTACTCTGGATGTGGGCGGGACCCTCCTGTTTCCTCTCGAGTGGAGACGGGTATGTCGGGGAACTTCTTGAGTGGCACCAAGGGTGTGAAGGACCCTTTCGACTTTCCAGAGGTGAGGTGTGATTAGCCCCGTGAAGCCTGTGCGGAAATGGGCCTCATCTCGCCTGCAGGGGACAACCTCCTGGATATTCTCGAGTTGCGGCAGGTCTTCTCGAGTTACGACGGGGACTTCAGGGACCCGCTCTGGTGGCCTCAGGAAGGGCCAGTCCCCATGAGAGTTGCTAGGGGCCAGCTCGGAATTCCTCTCCAGTCGATGTCGGAGACTAAGACCTTGTGTGGAGTCGGGGCCGGGACCAGAGGATTCCTCTCCAGTGTTGACATGGATTTTGGGGTGCCTCTCAGTCTCCCCAGGGGAGTCAGGCCTCGTCTCGCGTGGGGGCATGCACGTGCGCTTCCCTCCTGAGCTGCCGCAGTAGGATCACGCTTCCTGTCACGTGGATCAAGGGATCTGTGGCTTTCCCTCGAGGCTTTCCCACGAGGCTTTCCCACGAGGCTTTCCCACAGGGCTGTGCCAAGTGCCACCTTGGTGTGAGTCGATCCTCGGCGTGAAAGACGAGCGGGTGAAGGGAAAAGAGTTTACTCTGGAATGGACTGAGACATCTGGGGGACTCTTGGAATGGTGGCACGACCCTGGAGTTCCTCTCGCCGTTCCTGTTGAGAGGGCCTCCACTTGAGATGCGACGGGAACGCCGGGAATTCTTTCCCGACGAAGTAGGGAAAGGATCCCTCACCTCGAGCTTCGAGGCGGAAACGGGGCTCCTCTGGATGTGGGCGGGACCTCGTGTTTCCTCTCGAGTGGAGACGGGTATGTCGGGGAACTTTTTGAGTTGCACCAAGGGTGTGAAGGACCCTTTCGACGTTCCAGAGGTGAGGTGTGATTAGCCCCGAGAATCCTCTGCGGAAATGGGCCTCATCTCGCCTGCAGGGGAGAACCTACTGGATATTCTCGAGTTGCGGCAGGTCTTCTCGAGTTACGACGGGGACCTCAGGGACCCGCTCTGGGGGCCTCAGGAAGGGCCAGTCCCCATGCGTGTTGCTAGGGGCCATCTCGGGATTCCTCTCCCATCGATGCCGGGGCCTAAGACCTTGTGTGGAGTCGGGGCCGAACCTGAGCATTCCTCTCCAGTGTTGACATGGATCTTGGGGTGCCTCTGAGTCTCCCCAGGGGAGTCAGGCCTCGTCTCGAGTGGGGGCATGCGCGTGCGCTTCCCTCCAGAGCTGCAGGGGTAGGGTCACACTTCCTGTCATGTGGATCAAGGGATCTGTGGCTTTCCCTCGAGGCTTTCCCTCGAAGCTTTCCATCGAGGCTTTCCCACAGGACTGTGCCAAGTGCCACCTTGGTGTGTGTCGACCCTCGGCGTGAAAGACGAGCCGGTGAAGGGAAAAGAGGTTCCTCTGGAATGGACTGAGACATCTGGGGGACTCTTGGAACGGTGACAGGACCCTGGAGTTCCTCTCGCCATTCCTGTTGAGAGGGCCTCCTCTTGAGATGCGACGGGAACGCCCGGAATTCTTTCCCGACGAAGCAGGGAAAGGATCCCTCACCTCGAGCTACGAGGCGGAAACGGGGCTCCTCTGGATGTGGGAGGGACCCTCGTGTTTTCTATCGGGTGGAGATGGGTATGTCGGGGAACTTCTTGAGTTGCACCAAGGGTGTGAAGGACCCTTTCGACGTTCCAGAGGTGAGGTGTGATTAGCCCCGAGAAGCCTCAGCGGAAATGGGCCTCATCTCGCCTGCATGGGAGAACCTCCTGGATATTCTCGAGTTGCGGCAGGTCTTCTCGAGTTACGACGGGGACCACAGGGACCCGCTCTGGTGGCCTCAGGAAGGGCCAGTCCCCATGCGAGTTGCTAGGAGCCATTTCGGGATTCCTCTCCCATCGATGCAGGGGCCTAAGACCTTGTGTGGAGTCGGGGCCGGATCCTGAGGATTCCTCTCCAGTGTTGACATGGATTTTGGGGTGCCTCTGAGTCTCCCCAGGGGAGTCAGGACTCGTCTCGAGTGGGGCTATGCACGTGCGCTTCCCTCCCGAGCTGCAGCAGTAGGGTCACGCTTCCTGTCACGTGGATCAAGGGATCTGTGGCTTTCCCTCTAGGATTTCCCACGAGGCTTTCCAACAGGGCTGTGCCAAGTGCCACCTTGGTGTGAGTCGATCCTCGGCGTGAAAGGCGAGCCGGTGAAGGGAAAAGAGGTTCCTCTGGAATGGACAGAGACATCTGGGGGACTCTTGGAATGGGGGCACGACCCTGGAGTTCCTCTCGCCTTTCCTGTTGAGAGGGCCTCCTCTTGAGATGCGACGGGAACGCCCGGAATTCTTTCCCAACGAAGCAGCAAAGGATCCCTCACTTCGAGCTACGAGGCGGAACCGGGGCACCTCTGGATGTGGGAGGGACCCTCGTGTTTTCTCTCGAGTGGAGAAGGGTATGTCGGGGAACTTCTTGAGTTGCACCAAGGGTGTGAAGGACCCTTTCGACGTTCCAGAGGTTAGGTGTGATTAGCCCCGAGAATCCTCTGCGGAAATGGGCCTCATCTCGCCTGCAGGGGAGAACCTCCTGGATATTCTCGAGTTGCGGCAGGTCTTCTCGAGTTACGAAGTGGACCTCAGGGACCCGCTTTGGTGGCCTCAGGAAGGGCCAGTCCCCATGCCAGTTGCTAGGGGCCATCTCGTGATTCCTCTCCAGTCGATACCGGGGCCTAAGACCTTGCGTGGAGTCGGGGCTGGAACCTGAGCATTCCTCTCCAGTGTTGACATGGATCTTGGGGTGCCTCTGAGTCTCCCCAGGGGAGTCAGGCCTCGTCTCGAGTGGGGGCATGCAAGTGCGCTTCCCTCCCGAGCTGCAGCAGTAGGGTCACGCTTCCTGTCACGTGGATCAAGGAATCTGTGGCTTTCCCTCGAGGTTTTCCCACAGGGCTGTGCCAAGTACCACCTTGGTGTGAGTCGATCCTCCGCGTGAAAGACGAGCCGGTGAAGGGAAAAGAGGTTCCTCTGGAATGGACTGAGACATCTGGGGGACTCTTGGAATGGTGGCACAACCCTGGAGTTCCTCTCGCCGTTATTGTTGAGAGGGCCTCCTCTTGAGATGCGACAGGAACGCCGGGAATTCTTTCCCGAATAAGCAGGGAAAGGATCCCTCACCTCGAGCTACGAGGCGTAAACGGGGCTCTTCTGGATGTGGGCGGGACCTCGTGTTTCCTCTCGAGTGGAGACGGGTATGTCGGGGAACTTCTTGAGTGGCACCAAGGGTGTGAAGAACCCATTCGACGTTCCTGAGGTGAGGTGTGATTAGCCTCCTGAAGCCTCAGCGGAAATGGGCCTCATCTCGCCTGCAGGGGAGAACCTCCTGGATATTCTCGAGTTGCGGCAGGTCTTCTCGAGTTACGACGGGGACCTCAGGGACCCGCTCTGGTGGCCTCAGAAGCGCCAGTCCCCATGCGAGTTGCTAGGGGCCATCGCGGGATTCCTCGCCCGTCCAGCCGGGGCCTAAGACCTTGTGTGGAGTCGGGGCCGGAACCTGAGGTTTCCTCTCCAGTGTTGACATGGATCTTGGGGTGCCTCTGAGTCTCCCCAGGGGAGTCAGGACTCGTCTCGAGTGGGGCCATGCACGTGCGCTTCCCTCCCGAGCTGCAGCAGTAGAGTCACGCTTCCTGTCACGTGGATCAAGGGATCTGTGGCTTTCCCTCGAGGCTTTCCCACGAGGCTTTCCAACAGGGCTGTGCCAAGTGCCACCTTGGTGTGAGTCGATCCTCGGCGTGAAAGGCGAGCCGGTGAAGGGAAAAGAGGTTCCTCTGGAATGGACAGAGACATCTGGGGGACTCTTGGAATGGGGGCACGACCCTGGAGTTCCTCTCGCCTTTCCTGTTGAGAGGGCCTCCTCTTGAGATGCGACGGGAACGCCGGGAATTCTTTCCCAAAGAAGCAGGAAAGGATCCCTCACTTCGAGCTACGAGGCGGAACCGGGGCACCTCTGGATGTGGGAGGGATCCTCGTGTTTTCTCTCGGGTGGAGAAGGGTATGTCGGGGAACTTCTTGAGTTGCACCAAGGGTGTGAAGGACCCTTTCGACGTTCCAGAGGTGAGGTGTGATTAGCCCCGAGAAGCCTCAGCGGAAATGGGCCTCATCTCGCCTGCAGGGGAGAACCTCCTGGATATTATCGAGTTGAGGCAGGTCTTCTCGAGTTACGACGGGGACCACAGGGACCCGCTCTGGTGGCCTCAGGAAGGGCCAGTCCCCATGCCAGTTGCTAGGGGCCATCTCGTGATTCCTCTCCAGTCGATACCGGGGCCTAAGACCTTGCGTGGAGTCGGGGCTGGAACCTGAGCATTCCTCTCCAGTGTTGACATGGATCTTGGGGTGCCTCTGAGTCTCCCCAGGGGAGTCAGGCCTCGTCTCGAGTGGGGGCATGCAAGTGCGCTTCCCTCCCGAGCTGCAGCAGTAGGGTCACGCTTCCTGTCACGTGGATCAAGGAATCTGTGGCTTTCCCTCGAGGTTTTCCCACAGGGCTGTGCCAAGTACCACCTTGGTGTGAGTCGATCCTCCGCGTGAAAGACGAGCCGGTGAAGGGAAAAGAGGTTCCTCTGGAATGGACTGAGACATCTGGGGGACTCTTGGAATGGTGGCACAACCCTGGAGTTCCTCTCGCCGTTATTGTTGAGAGGGCCTCCTCTTGAGATGCGACAGGAACGCCGGGAATTCTTTCCCGAATAAGCAGGGAAAGGATCCCTCACCTCGAGCTACGAGGCGTAAACGGGGCTCTTCTGGATGTGGGCGGGACCTCGTGTTTCCTCTCGAGTGGAGACGGGTATGTCGGGGAACTTCTTGAGTGGCACCAAGGGTGTGAAGAACCCATTCGACGTTCCTGAGGTGAGGTGTGATTAGCCTCCTGAAGCCTCAGCGGAAATGGGCCTCATCTCGCCTGCAGGGGAGAACCTCCTGGATATTCTCGAGTTGCGGCAGGTCTTCTCGAGTTACGACGGGGACCTCAGGGACCCGCTCTGGTGGCCTCAGAAGCGCCAGTCCCCATGCGAGTTGCTAGGGGCCATCGCGGGATTCCTCGCCCGTCCAGCCGGGGCCTAAGACCTTGTGTGGAGTCGGGGCCGGAACCTGAGGTTTCCTCTCCAGTGTTGACATGGATCTTGGGGTGCCTCTGAGTCTCCCCAGGGGAGTCAGGACTCGTCTCGAGTGGGGCCATGCACGTGCGCTTCCCTCCCGAGCTGCAGCAGTAGAGTCACGCTTCCTGTCACGTGGATCAAGGGATCTGTGGCTTTCCCTCGAGGCTTTCCCACGAGGCTTTCCAACAGGGCTGTGCCAAGTGCCACCTTGGTGTGAGTCGATCCTCGGCGTGAAAGGCGAGCCGGTGAAGGGAAAAGAGGTTCCTCTGGAATGGACAGAGACATCTGGGGGACTCTTGGAATGGGGGCACGACCCTGGAGTTCCTCTCGCCTTTCCTGTTGAGAGGGCCTCCTCTTGAGATGCGACGGGAACGCCGGGAATTCTTTCCCAAAGAAGCAGGAAAGGATCCCTCACTTCGAGCTACGAGGCGGAACCGGGGCACCTCTGGATGTGGGAGGGATCCTCGTGTTTTCTCTCGGGTGGAGAAGGGTATGTCGGGGAACTTCTTGAGTTGCACCAAGGGTGTGAAGGACCCTTTCGACGTTCCAGAGGTGAGGTGTGATTAGCCCCGAGAAGCCTCAGCGGAAATGGGCCTCATCTCGCCTGCAGGGGAGAACCTCCTGGATATTATCGAGTTGAGGCAGGTCTTCTCGAGTTACGACGGGGACCACAGGGACCCGCTCTGGTGGCCTCAGGAAGGGCCAGTCCCCATGCGAGTTGCTAGGAGCCATTTCGGGATTCCTCTCCCATCGATGCAGGGGCCTAAGACCATGTGTGGGTCGGGGCCGGAACCTGAGGATTCCTCTCCTGTGTTGACATGGATTTTGGGGTGCCTCTGAGTCTCCCCAGGCGAGTCAGGCCTCGTCTCGAATGGGGGCATGCACGTGCGCTTCCCTCCCGAGCTGCAGCAGTAGGGTCACGCTTCCTGTCACGTGGATCAAGGGATCTGTGGCTTTCCCTCGATTCTTTCCCACGAGGCTTTCCCACAGGGCTGTGCCAAGTGCCACCTTGGTGTGTGTCGACCCTCGGCGTGAAAGACGAGCCGGTGAAGGGAAAAGAGGTTCCTCTGGAATGGACTGAGACATCTGGGGGACTCTTGGAACGGTGACAGGACCCTGGAGTTCCTCTCGCCATTCCTGTTGAGAGGGCCTCCTCTTGAGATGCGACGGGAACGCCCGGAATTCTTTCCCGACGAAGCTGGGAAAGGATCCCCCACCTCGAGCTACGAGGCGGAAACGGGGCTCCTCTGGATGTGGGAGGGACCCTCGTGTTTTCTCTCGGGTGGAGATGGGTATGTCGGGGAACTTCTTGAGTTGCACCAAGGGTGTGAAGGACCCTTTCGACGTTCCAGAGGTGAGGTGTGATTAGCCCCTAGAAGCCTCTGCGGAAATGGGCCTCATCTCGCCTGCAGGGGAGAACCTCCTGGATATTCTCGAGTTGCGGCAGGTCTTCTCGAGTTACGACGGGGACCACAGGGACCCGCTCTGGTGGCCTCAGGAAGGGCCAGTCCCCATGCGAGTTGCTAGGAGCCATTTCGGGATTCCTCTCCCATCGATGCAGGGGCCTAAGACCTTGTGTGGAGTCGGGGCCGGATCCTGAGGATTCCTCTCCAGTGTTGACATGGATTTTGGGGTGCCTCTGAGTCTCCCCATGCGAGTCAGGCCTCGTCTCGAATGGGGGCATGCACCTGGGCTTCCCTCCCGAGCTGCAGCAGTAGGGTCACGCTTCCTGTCACGTGGATCAAGGGATATGTGTCTTTCCCTCGAGCCTTTCCCTCGAGGCTTTCCCACGAGGCTTTCCCACAGGGCTGTGCCACGTGCCAGCTTGCTCTGAATCGAACCTCGGCGTGAAAGACGAGCCGGTGAAGGGAAAAGAGTTTCCTCTGGAATGGACGGAGACATCTGGGGGACTCTTGGAATGGTGGCACGACCCGGGAGTTCCTCTCGCCGTTCCTGTTGAGAGGGCCTCCTCTTGAGATGCGACGGGAACGCCCGGAATTCTTTCCCGACGAAGCAGAGAAAGGATCCCTCACCTCGAGCTACGAGGCGGAAACGGGGCTACTCTGGATGTGGGCGGGACCCTCGTGTTTCCTCTCGAGTGGAGACGGGTATGTCGGGGAACTTCTTGAGTGGCACCAAGGGTGTGAAGGACCCTTTCGACTTTCCAGAGGTGAGGTGTGATTAGCCCCGTGAAACCTGTGCGGAAATGGGCCTCATCTCGCCTGCAGGGGACAACCTCCTGGATATTCTCGAGTTGCGGCAGGTCTTCTCGAGTTACGACGGGGACTTCAGGGACCCGCTCTGGTGGCCTCAGGAAGGGCCAGTCCCCATGAGAGTTGCTAGGGGCCAGCTCGGAATTCCTCTCCAGTCGATGTCGGAGACTAAGACCTTGTGTGGAGTCGGGGCCGGGACCAGAGGATTCCTCTCCAGTGTTGACATGGATTTTGGGGTGCCTCTCAGTCTCCCCAGGGGAGTCAGGCCTCGTCTCGCGTGGGGGCATGCACGTGCGCTTCCCTCCTGAGCTGCCGCAGTAGGATCACGCTTCCTGTCACGTGGATCAAGGGATCTGTGGCTTTCCCTCGAGGCTTTCCCACGAGGCTTTCCCACGAGGCTTTCCCACAGGGCTGTGCCAAGTGCCACCTTGGTGTGAGTCGATCCTCGGCGTGAAAGACGAGCGGGTGAAGGGAAAAGAGTTTACTCTGGAATGGACTGAGACATCTGGGGGACTCTTGGAATGGTGGCACGACCCTGGAGTTCCTCTCGCCGTTCCTGTTGAGAGGGCCTCCACTTGAGATGCGACGGGAACGCCGGGAATTCTTTCCCGACGAAGTAGGGAAAGGATCCCTCACCTCGAGCTTCGAGGCGGAAACGGGGCTCCTCTGGATGTGGGTGGGACCTCGTGTTTCCTCTCGAGTGGAGACGGGTATGTCGGGGAACTTTTTGAGTTGCACCAAGGGTGTGAAGGACCCTTTCGACGTTCCAGAGGTGAGGTGTGATTAGCCCCGAGAATCCTCTGCGGAAATGGGCCTCATCTCGCCTGCAGGGGAGAACCTACTGGATATTCTCGAGTTGCGGCAGGTCTTCTCGAGTTACGATGGGGACCTCAGGGACCCGCTCTGGGGGCCTCAGGAAGGGCCAGTCCCCATGCGTGTTGCTAGGGGCCATCTCGGGATTCCTCTCCCATCGATGCCGGGGCCTAAGACCTTGTGTGGAGTCGGGGCCGAACCTGAGCATTCCTCTCCAGTGTTGACATGGATCTTGGGGTGCCTCTGAGTCTCCCCAGGGGAGTCAGGCCTCGTCTCGAGTGGGGGCATGCGCGTGCGCTTCCCTCCAGAGCTGCAGGGGTAGGGTCACACTTCCTGTCATGTGGATCAAGGGATCTGTGGCTTTCCCTCGAGGCTTTCCCTCGAAGCTTTCCATCGAGGCTTTCCCACAGGACTGTGCCAAGTGCCACCTTGGTGTGTGTCGACCCTCGGCGTGAAAGACGAGCCGGTGAAGGGAAAAGAGGTTCCTCTGGAATGGACTGAGACATCTGGGGGACTCTTGGAACGGTGACAGGACCCTGGAGTTCCTCTCGCCATACCTGTTGAGAGGGCCTCCTCTTGAGATGCGACGGGAACGCCCGGAATTCTTTCCCGACGAAGCAGGGAAAGGATCCCTCACCTCGAGCTACGAGGCGGAAACGGGGCTCCTCTGGATGTGGGAGGGACCCTCGTGTTTTCTATCGGGTGGAGATGGGTATGTCGGGGAACTTCTTGAGTTGCACCAAGGGTGTGAAGGACCCTTTCGACGTTCCAGAGGTGAGGTGTGATTAGCCCCGAGAAGCCTCAGCGGAAATGGGCCTCATCTCGCCTGCATGGGAGAACCTCCTGGATATTCTCGAGTTGCGGCAGGTCTTCTCGAGTTACGACGGGGACCACAGGGACCCGCTCTGGTGGCCTCAGGAAGGGCCAGTCCCCATGCGAGTTGCTAGGAGCCATTTCGGGATTCCTCTCCCATCGATGCAGGGGCCTAAGACCTTGTGTGGAGTCGGGGCCGGATCCTGAGGATTCCTCTCCAGTGTTGACATGGATTTTGGGGTGCCTCTGAGTCTCCCCAGGCGAGTCAGGCCTCGTCTCGAATGGGGGCATGCACGTGCGCTTCCCTCCCGAGCTGCAGCAGTAGGGTCAAGCTTCCTGTCACGTGGATCAAGGGATCTGTGGCTTTCCCTCGATTCTTTCCCACGAGGCTTTCCCACAGGGCTGTGCCAAGTGCCACCTTGGTGTGTGTCGACCCTCGGCGTGAAAGACGAGCCGGTGAAGGGAAAAGAGGTTCCTCTGGAATGGACTGAGACATCTGGGGGACTCTTGGAACGGTGACAGGACCCTGGAGTTCCTCTCGCCATTCCTGTTGAGAGGGCCTCCTCTTGAGATGCGACGGGAACGCCCGGAATTCTTTCCCGACGAAGCTGGGAAAGGATCCCTCACCTCGAGCTACGAGGCGGAAACGGGGCTCCTCTGGATGTGGGAGGGACCCTCGTGTTATCTCTCGGGTGGAGATGGGTATGTCGGGGAACTTCTTGAGTTGCACCAAGGGTGTGAAGTACCCTTTCGACGTTCCAGAGGTGAGGTGTGATTAGCCCCTAGAAGCCTCAGCGGAAATGGGCCTCATCTCGCCTGCAGGGGAGAACCTCCTGGATATTCTCGAGTTGCGACAGGTCTTCTCGAGTTACGACGGGGACCACAGGGACCCGCTCTGGTGGCCTCAGGAAGGGCCAGTCCCCATGCGAGTTGCTAGGAGCCATTTCGGGATTCCTCTCCCATCGATGCAGGGGCCTAAGACCTTGTGTGGAGTCGGGGCCGGATCCTGAGGATTCCTCTCCAGTGTTGACATGGATTTTGGGGTGCCTCTGAGTCTCCCCATGCGAGTCAGGCCTCGTCTCGAATGGGGGCATGCACCTGGGCTTCCCTCCCGAGCTGCAGCAGTAGGGTCACGCTTCCTGTCACGTGGATCAAGGGATATGTGTCTTTCCCTCGAGCCTTTCCCTCGAGGCTTTCCCACGAGGCTTTCCCACAGGGCTGTGCCACGTGCCAGCTTGCTCTGAATCGAACCTCGGCGTGAAAGACGAGCCGGTGAAGGGAAAAGAGTTTCCTCTGGAATGGACGGAGACATCTGGGGGACTCTTGGAATGGTGGCACGACCCGGGAGTTCCTCTCGCCGTTCCTGTTGAGAGGGCCTCCTCTTGAGATGCGACGGGAACGCCCGGAATTCTTTCCCGACGAAGCAGAGAAAGGATCCCTCACCTCGAGCTACGAGGCGGAAACGGGGCTACTCTGGATGTGGGCGGGACCCTCGTGTTTCCTCTCGAGTGGAGACGGGTATGTCGGGGAACTTCTTGAGTGGCACCAAGGGTGTGAAGGACCCTTTCGACTTTCCAGAGGTGAGGTGTGATTAGCCCCGTGAAGCCTGTGCGGAAATGGGCCTCATCTCGCCTGCAGGGGACAACCTCCTGGATATTCTCGAGTTGCGGCAGGTCTTCTCGAGTTACGACGGGGACTTCAGGGACCCGCTCTGGTGGCCTCAGGAAGGGCCAGTCCCCATGAGAGTTGCTAGGGGCCAGCTCGGAATTCCTCTCCAGTCGATGTCGGAGACTAAGACCTTGTGTGGAGTCGGGGCCGGGACCAGAGGATTCCTCTCCAGTGTTGACATGGATTTTGGGGTGCCTCTCAGTCTCCCCAGGGGAGTCAGGCCTCGTCTCGCGTGGGGGCATGCACGTGCGCTTCCCTCCTGAGCTGCCGCAGTAGGATCACGCTTCCTGTCACGTGGATCAAGGGATCTGTGGCTTTCCCTCGAGGCTTTCCCACGAGGCTTTCCCACGAGGCTTTCCCACAGGGCTGTGCCAAGTGCCACCTTGGTGTGAGTCGATCCTCGGCGTGAAAGACGAGCGGGTGAAGGGAAAAGAGTTTACTCTGGAATGGACTGAGACATCTGGGGGACTCTTGGAATGGTGGCACGACCCTGGAGTTCCTCTCGCCGTTCCTGTTGAGAGGGCCTCCACTTGAGATGCGACGGGAACGCCGGGAATTCTTTCCCGACGAAGTAGGGAAAGGATCCCTCACCTCGAGCTTCGAGGCGGAAACGGGGCTCCTCTGGATGTGGGCGGGACCTCGTGTTTCCTCTCGAGTGGAGACGGGTATGTCGGGGAACTTTTTGAGTTGCACCAAGGGTGTGAAGGACCCTTTCGACGTTCCAGAGGTGAGGTGTGATTAGCCCCGAGAATCCTCTGCGGAAATGGGCCTCATCTCGCCTGCAGGGGAGAACCTACTGGATATTCTCGAGTTGCGGCAGGTCTTCTCGAGTTACGACGGGGACCTCAGGGACCCGCTCTGGTGGCCTCAGGAAGGTCCAGTCCCCATGCGTGTTGCTAGGGGCCATCTCGGGATTCCTCTCCCGTCGATGCCGGGGCCTAAGACCTTGTGTGGAGTCGGGGCCGGAACCTGAGCATTCCTCTCCAGTGTTGACATGGATCTTGGGGTGCCTCTGAGTCTCCCCAGGGGAGTCAGGCCTCGTCTCGAGTGGGGGCATGCACGTGCGCTTCCCTCCAGAGCTGCAGGAGTAGGGTCACACTTCCTGTCATGTGGATCAAGGGATCTGTGGCTTTCCCTCGAGGCTTTCCCTCGAAGCTTTCCAACGAGGCTTTCCCACAGGACTGTGCCAAGTGCCACCTTGGTGTGTGTCGACCCTCGGCGTGAAAGACGAGCCGGTGAAGGGAAAAGAGGTTCCTCTGGAATGGACTGAGACATCTGGGGGACTCTTGGAATGGTGGCACGACCCTGGAGTTCCTCTCGCCGTTCCTGTTGAGAGGGCCTCCTCTTGAGATGCGACGGGAACGCCGGGAATTCTTTCCCGACGAAGTAGGGAAAGGATCCCTCACCTCGAGCTTCGAGGCGGAAACGGGGCTCCTCTGGATGTGGGCGGGACCTCGTGTTTCCTCTCGAGTGGAGACGGGTATGTCGGGGAACTTCTTGAGTTGCACCAAGGGTGTGAAGGACCCTTTCGACGTTCCAGAGGTGAGGTGTGATTAGCCCCGAGAAGCCTCAGCGGAAATGGGCCTCATCTCGCCTGCAGGGGAGAACCTACTGGATATTCTCGAGTTGCGGCAGGTCTTCTCGAGTTACGACGGGGACCTCAGGGACCCGCTCTGGTGGCCTCAGAAGCGCCAGTCACCATGCGAGTTGCTAGGGGCCATCGCGGGATTCCTCTCCCGTCGATGCTGGGGCCTAAGACCTTGTGTGGAGTCTGGGCCGGATCCTGAGGATTCCTCTCCAGTGTTGACATGGATCTTGGGGTGCCTCTGAGTCTCCCCAGGGGTGTCAGGCCTCGTCTCGAGTGGGGGCATGCGCGTGCGCTGCCCTCCCGTGCTGCAGCAGTAGGGTCACGCTTCCTGTCACGTGGATCAAGGGATGTGTGGCATTCCCTCGAGGCTGTCCCTCGAGGCTTTCCCACGAGGCTTTCCCACAGGGCTGTGCCAAGTGCCACCTTGGTGTGAGTCGATCCTCGGCGTGAAAGACGAGCCGGGGAAGGGAAAAGAGGTTCCTCTGGAATGGACTGAGACATCTGGGGGACTCTTGGAACGGTGGCAGACGCTGGAGTTCCTCTCGCCGTTCCTGTTGAGAGGGCCTCCTCTTGAGATGCGACGGGAACGCCCGGAATTCTTTCCCGACGAAGCAGGGACAGGAACCCTCACCTCGAGCTACGAGGCGGAAACGGGGCTACTCTGGATGTGGGCGGGACCCTCGTATTTCCTCTCGAGTGGAGACGGGTATGTCGGGGAACTTCTTGAGTTGCACCAAGGGTGGGAAGAACCCTTTCGACGTTCCAGAGGTGAGGTGTGATTAGCCCCGAGAAGCCTCTTCGGAAATGGGCCTCATCTCGCCTGCAGGGGAGAACCTCCTGGATATTCTCGAGTTACGGCTGGTCTTCTCGAGTTACGGTGGGGCCTCAGGGACCCGCTCTGGCGGCCTCAGGAAGGGCCAGTCCCCTTGCGAGTTGCTAGGGGCCATCTCGGGATTCCTCTCCCATCGATGCCGGGGCCTAAGACTTTGTGTGGAGTCGGGGCCGGAACCTGAGGATTCCTCTCCAGTGTTGACATGGATTTGGGGTGCCTCTGAGTCTCCCCAGGGGAGTCAGGCCTCGTCTCGAGTGGTGGCATGCACGTGCGCTTCCCTCCCGAGCTGCCGCAGTAGGGTCACGCTTCCTGTCACGTGGATCAAGGGATCTGTGGCTTTCCCTCGAGGCTTTCCCTCGAGGCTTTCCCACGAGGCTTTCCCAGAGGGCTGTGCGAAGTGCCACCTTGGTGTGAGTCAATCCTCGGCGTGAAAGACGAGCCGGTGTAGGGAAAAGAGGTTCCTCTGGAATGGACAGAGACATCTGGGGGACTCTTGGAATGGTGGCACGACCCTGGAGTTCCTCTCGCCTTTCCTGTTGAGAGGGCCTCCTCTTGAGATGCGACGGGAACGCCGGGAATTCTTTCCCAACGAAGCACGGAAAGGATCCCTCACCTCGATCTACCAGGCGGAAACGGGTCTCCTCTGGATGTGGGCAGGACCCTCGTGTTTCCTCTGGAGTGGAGACGGGTATGTCCCGGAACTTCTTGAGTTGCACCAAGGGTGGGAAGGACCCTTTCGACGTTCCAGAGGTGAGGTGTGATTAGCCCCGAGAAGCATCTGCGGAAATGGGCCTCATCTCGCCTGCAAGGGAGAACCTCCTGGATATTCTCGAGTTGCGGCAGGTCTTCTCGACTTAGGACGGGGACCTCAGGGACCCGCTCCGGTGGCCTCAGGAAGGGCCAGTCCCCATGCGCGTTGCTAGGAGCCATCTCGGGATTCCTCTCCCATCGATGCCGGGGCCTAAGACCTTGTGTGTAGTCGGGGCCGGAACCTGAGGATTCCTCTCCAGTGTTTACATGGATCTTCGGGTGCCTCTGAGTATCCCCAGGGGAGTCAGGCCTCGTTTCGAGTGGGGGCATGCACGTGCGCTTCCCCCCTGTGCTGCAGCAGTAGGGTCACGCTTCCTGTCACGTGGATCAAGGGATCTGTGGCTTTCCCTCAAGGCTTTCCCTCGAGGCTTTCCCTCGAGGCTTTCCCTCAGGGCTGTGCCAAGTGCCACCTTGGTGTCAGTCGATCCTCGGCGTGAAAGACGAGCCGGTGAAGGGAAAAGAGGTTCCTCTGGAATGGACTGAGACATCTGGGGGACTCTTGGAATGGTGGCAGGACCCTGGATTTCCTCTCGCCGTTCCTGTTGAGAGGGCCTCCTCTTGAGATGCGACGGGAACGCCGGGAATTCTTTCCCAAAGAAGGAGGGAAAGGATCCCTCACCTCGAGCTACGAGGCGGAAACGGGGCTCCTCTGGATGTGGGCGGGACCATCGTGTTTCCTCTCGAATGGAGACGGGTATGTCGGCGAACTTCTTGAGTTGCCCCAAGGGTGGGAAGGACCCTTTCAACGTTCCAGAGGTGAGGTGTGATTAGCCCCGAGAAGCCTTTGTGGAAATGGGCCTCCTCTCGCCTGCAGGGGAGAACCTCCTGGATGTTCTCGAGTTGCGGCAGGTCTTCTCGAGTTACGACGGGGACCTCAGGGACCCCCTCTGTTGGCCTGAGGAAGGGCCAGTCCCCATGCGAGTTGGTATGGGCCATCTCGGGATTCCACTGCCATCGATGCCGGGGCCTAAGACCTTGTGTGGAGTCGGGGCCGGAACCTGAGCATTCCTCTCCAGTGTTGATATGGATCTTGGGGTGCCTCTGACTCTCCCCAGGGGAGTCAGGCCTCGTCTCGAGTGGGGGCATGCGCGTGCGCTTCCCTCCCGAGCTGCAGCAGTAGGGTCGCACTTCCTGTCACGTGGATCAAGGGATCTGTGGCTTTCCCTCGAGGATTTCCCTCGAAGCTTTCCAACGAGGCTTTCCCACAGGACTGTGCCAAGTGCCACCTTGGTGTGTGTCGACCCTCGGCGTGAAAGACGAGCCGGTGAAGGGAAAAGAGGTTCCTCTTGAATGGACTGAGACATCTGGGGGACTCTTGGGACGGTGGCAGGACCCTGGAGTTCCTCTCGCCGTTCCTGTTGAGAGGGCCTCCTCTTGAGATGCGACGGGAACGCCGGGAATTCTTTCCCGAAGAAGCAGGGAAAGGATTCCTCACCTCGAGCTTCGAGGCGGAAACGGGGCTCCTCTGGATGTGGGCGGGACCCTCGTGTTTCCTCTCGAGTGGAGACGGGTAAGTCGGGGAACTTCTTGAGTTGCACCAAGGGTGTGAAGAACCAATTCGACGTTCCAGAAGTGAGGTGTGATTAGCTCCGAGAAGCCTCTGCGGAAATGGGCCTCATCTCGCCTGCAAGGGAGAACCTCCTGGATATTCCCGAGTTGCGGCAGGTCTTCTTGAGTTACGACGGGGACCTCAGGGACCCGCTCTGGTGGCCTCAGGAAGGGCCAGTCCCTTTGCGAGTTGCTAGGGGCCATCTGGGGATTCCTCTCCCGTCGATGGCGCGGACTAAGACCTTGTGTGGAATCGGGGCCGGAACCTGAGGATTCCTCTCCAGTGTTGACATGGATTTTGGGGTGCCTCTGAGTCTCCCCAGGCGAGTCAGGCCTCGTCTCGAATGGGGGCATGCACGTGCGCTTCCCTCCCGAGCTGCAGCAGTAGGGTCACGCTTCCTGTCACGTGGATCAAGGGATCTGTGGCTTTCCCTCGAGGCTTTCCCTCGAGGCTTTCCCAAGAGTTTTTCCCACAGGGCTGTGCCAAGTGCCACCTTGGTGTGAGTCGATCCTCGGCGTGAAAGGCGAGCCGGTGAAGGGAAAAGAGGTTCCTCTGGAATGGACAGAGACATCTGGGGGACTCTTGGAAAGGGGGCACGACCCTGGAGTTCCTCTCGCCTTTCCTGTTGAGAGGGCCTCCTCTTGAGATGCGACGGGAACGCCGGGAATTCTTTCCCAAAGAAGCAGGAAAGGATCCCTCACTTCGAGCTACGAGGCGGAACCGGGGCACCTCTGGATGTGGGAGGGATCCTCGTGTTTTCTCTCGGGTGGAGAAGGGTATGTCGGGGAACTTCTTGAGTTGCACCAAGGGTGTGAAGGACCCTTTCGACGTTCCAGAGGTGAGGTGTGATTAGCCCAGAGAAGCCTCAGCGGAAATGGGCCTCATCTCGCCTGCAGGGGAGAACCTCCTGGATATTCTCGAGTTGAGGCAGGTCTTCTCGAGTTACGACGGGGACCACAGGGACCCGCTCTGGTGGCCTCAGGAAGGGCCAGTCCCCATGCGAGTTGCTAGGAGCCATTTCGGGATTCCTCTCCCATCGATGCAGGGGCCTAAGACCTTGTGTGGAGTCGGGGCCGGATTCTGAGGATTCCTCTCCAGTGTTGACATGGATTTTGGGGTGCCTCTGAGTCTCCCCAGGCGAGTCAGGCCTCGTCTCGAATGGGGGCATGCACCTGGGCTTCCCTCCCGAGCTGCAGCAGCAGGGTCACGCTTCCTGTCACGTGGATCAAGGGATATGTGTCTTTCCCTCGAGCCTTTCCCTCGAGGCTTTCCCACGAGGCTTTCCCACAGGGCTGTGCCAAGTGCCAGCTTGCTCTGAGTCGAACCTCGGCGTGAAAGACGAGCCGGTGAAGGGAAAAGAGGTTCCTCTGGAATGGACTGAGACATCTGGGGGACTCTTGGAATGGTGGCACGACCCGGGAGTTCCTCTCGCCGTTCCTGTTGAGAGGGCCTCCTCTTGAGATGCGACGGGAACGCCCGGAATTCTTTCCCGACGAAGCAGGGAAAGGATCCCTCACCTCGAGCTACGAGGCGGAAACGGGGCTCCTCTGGATGTGGGCGGGACCCTCGTGTTTCCTCTCGAGTGGAGACGGGTATGTCAGGGAAATTCTTGAGTTGCACCAAGGGTGTGAAGGACCCTTTCGACGTTCCAGAGGTGAGGTGTGATTAGCCTCCTGAAGCCTCTGTGGAAATGGGCCTCATCTCGCCTGCAGGGGAGAACCTCCTGGATATTCTCGAGTTGCGGCAGGTCTTCTCGAGTTACGACGGGGACCTCAGGGACCCGCTCTGGTGGCCTCAGAAGCGCCAGTCCCCATGCGAGTTGCTAGGGGCCATCGCGGGATTCCTCTCCCTTCGATGCTGGGGCCTAAAACCTTGTGTGGAGTCGGGGCCGGAACCTGAGGTTTCCTCTCCAGTGTTGACATGGATCTTGGGGTGCCTCTGAGTCTCCCCAGGGGAGTCAGGCCTCGTCTCGAGTGGGGGCATGCGCGTGCTCTGCCCTCCCGAGCTGCAGCAGTAGGGTCACGCTTCCTGTCACGTGGATCAAGGGATGTGTGGCATTCCCTCGAGGCTTTCCCTCGAGGCTTTCCCACGAGGCTTTCCCACAGGGCTGTGCCAAGTGCCACCTTGGTGTGAGTCGATCCTCGGCGTGAAAGACGAGCAGGTGAAGGGAAAAGAGGTTCCTCTGGAATGGACTGAGACATCTGGGGGACTCTTGGAACGGTGGCAGGACGCTGAGGTTCCTCTCGCCGTTCCTGTTGAGAGGGCCTCCTCTTGAGATGCGACGGGAACGCCCGGAATTCTTTCCCGACGAAGCAGGGACAGGAACCCTCACCTCGAGCTAGAGGCGGAAACGGGGCTACTCTGGATGTGGGCGGGACCCTCGTGTTTCCTCTCGAGTGGAGACGGGTATGTCGGGGAACTTCTTGAGTTGCACCAAGGGTGGGAAGAACCCTTTCGACGTTCCAGAGATGAGGTGTGATTAGCCCCGAGAAGCCTCTGCGGAAATGGGCCTCATCTCGCCTGCAGGGGAGAACCTCCTGGATATTCTCGAGTTACGGCTGGTCTTCTCGAGTTACGTCGGGGCCCTCAGGGACCCGCTCTGGTGGCCTCAGGAAGGGCCAGTCCCCATGCGAGTTGCTAGGGGCCATCGCGGGATTCCTCTCCCTTCGATGCTGGGGCCTAAAACCTTGTGTGGAGTCGGGGCCGGAACCTGAGGATTCCTCTCCAGTGTTGACATGGATCTTGGGGTGCCTCTGAGTCTCCCCAGGGGAGTCAGGCCTCGTCTCGAGTGGGGGCCTGCGCGTGCTCTGCCCTCCCGAGCTGCAGCAGTAGTGTCACGCTTCCTGTCACGTGGATCAAGGGATCTGTGGCTTTCTCTCGAGGCTCTCCCTCGAGGCTTTCCCACGAGGCTTTCCCACAGGGCTGTGCCACGTGCCACCTTCGTGTGAGTCGATCCTCGGCGTGAAAGACGAGCCGGTGAAGGGAAAATAGTTTCCTCTGGAATGGACTGAGACATCTGGGGGACTCTTGGAATGGTGGCATGACCCTGGAGTTCCTCTCGCCGTTCCTGTTGAGAGGGCCTCCTCTTGAGATGCGACGGGAAGGCCGGGAACACTTTCCCGACGAAGCAGGGATAGGAACCTTCATCTCGAGCTACGAGGCGGAAACGGGGCTCCTCTGGATGTGGGCGGGACCCTCGTGATTCCTCTCGAGTGGAGACGGGTATGTCGGGGAACTTCTTGATTTGCACCAAGGGTGTGAAGGAGCCTTTCGAAGTTCCAGAGGTGAGGTGTGATCAGCCTCGAGACGCCTCAGCGGAAATGGGCCTCATCTCGCCTGGAGGGGAGAACCTCCTGGATTTTCTCGAGTTGCGGCAGGTTTTCTCGAGTTATGACGGGGACCTCAGGGACCCGCTCTGGTGGCCTCAGGAAAGGCCAGTTCCCATGCGAGTTGCTAGGGGACCTCTCGGGATTCCTCTCCCGTCCATCCCGGGGCATAAGACCTTGTGTGGAGTCGGGGCCGGGACCTGAGGATTCCTCTCCAGTGTTGCCATGGATGTTGGGGTGCTTCTGAGTCTCCCCAGGGGAGTCAGGACTCGTCTCGAGTGGGGACATGCACGTGCGCTTTCCTCCCGAGCTGCAGCAGTAGTGTCACGCTTCCTGTCACGTGTATCAAGGGATCTGTGGCTTTCCCTCGAGGCTGTCCCTCGAGGCTTTCCCACGAGGCTTTCCCACAGGGCTGTGCCACGTGCCACCTTGGTGTGAGTCGATCCTTGGCGTGAAAGACGAGCCGGTGAAGGGAAAAGAGGTTCCTCTTGAATGGACTGAGACATCTGGGGGACTCTTGGAATGGTGGGTGGCACGACCCTGGAGTTCCTCTCGCTGTTCCTGTTGAGAGGGCCACCTCTTGAGATGCGATGGGAATGCGGGGAACTCTTTACTGATGAAGCAGGGAAAGGATCCCTCATCTCGAGCTACGAGGCGGAAACGGGGCTCCTCTGGATGTGGGCGGGAACCTCGTGATTCCTCTCGAGTGGAGACGGGTATGTCGGGGAACTTCTTGTGTTGCACCAAGGGTGTGAAGGACCCTTTCGAAGTTCCAGAGATGAGGTGTGATCAGCCTCGAGACGCCTCAGCGGAAATGGGCCTCATCTCGCCTGGATGGGAGAACCTCCTGGATTTTCTCGAGTTGCGGCAGGTCTTCTCGAGTTACGACTGGGACCTCAGGGACCCGCTCTGGTGGCCTCAGGAAAGGCCAGTCCCCATGCGAGTTGCTAGGGGACCTTTCGGGATTCCTCTCCCGTCCATGCCGGGGCCTCAGTCCTTGTGTGTAGTCGGGGCAGGAAACTGGGGATTCCTCTCCAGTGTTGCCATGGATGTTGGGGTGCTTCTGAGTCTCCCCAGGGGAGTCAGGCCTCGCCTCGAGTGGGGGCATGCACGTGCGCTTCCCTCCCGATCTGCAGCAGTAGTGTCACGCTTCCTGTCACATGGATCAAGGGATCTGTGGCTTTCCCTAGAGGCTGTCCCTCGAGGCTTTCCCACGAGTCTTTCCCACAGGGCTGTGCCACGTGCCACCTTGGTGTGAGTCGATCCTCGGCGTGAAAGACGAGCCGGTGAAGGGAAAAGAGGTTCCTCTGGAATGGACTCAGACATCTGGGGGACTCTTGGAATGGTGGCACGACCCTGGAGTTCCTCTCGCCTTTCCTGTTGAGAGGCCCTCCTCTTGAGATGCGACAGGAACGCCGGGAACTCTTTCCCAACGAAGCAGGGAAAATATCCCTCATCTCGAGCTACGAGGCGGAAACGGGGCTCCTCTGGATGTGGGCGGGACCCTCGTGATTCCTCTCGAGTGGAGACGGGTATGTCGGGGAACTTCTTGATTTGGACCAAGGGTGTGAAGGACCCTTTCGAAGTTCCAGAGGGGAGGTGTGATCAGCCTCGAGACGCCTCAGCGGAAATGGGCCTCATCTCGCCTGGAGGGGAGAACCTCCTGGATTTCTCGAGTTGCGGCAGGTCTTCTCGAGTTACGACGGGGACCTCAGGGACCCGCACGGGTGGCCTCAGGAAAGGCCAGTCCCCATGCGAGTTGCTAGGGGACCTATCGGGATTCCTCCCCGTCCATGCCGGGGCCTCAGTCCTTGTGTGGAGTCGGGGCCGGAACCTGAGGATTCCTCTCCAGTGTTACCATGGATCTTGGGTGCTTCTGAGTCTCCCTAGGGGAGTCAGGCCTCGTCTCGAGTGGGTGCATTCACGTGCGCTTCCCTCCCGAGCTACAGCAGTAGTGTCACGCTTCCTGTCATGTGGATCAAGGGATCTGCGTCTTTCCCTCGAGGCTTTCCCACAAGGCTTTTCCGGAGGGCTGTGCCACGTGCCACCTTGGTGTGAGTCGATCCTTGGCGTGAAAGATGAGCCGGTGAAGGGAAAAGAGGTTCCTCTGAAATGGACTGAGACATCTGGGGGACTCTTGGAATGGTGGCACGACCCTGGAGTTCCTCTCACCGTTCCTGTTGACAGGGCATCCTCTTGAGATGCGACGGGAACGCCGGGATCTCTATCCCTACGAAGCAGGGAAAGGATCCCTCATCTCGAGCTACGAGGCGGAAACGGGGCTCCTCTGGATGTGGGCGGGACCCTCGTGTTTCCTCTCGAGTGGAGACGGGTATGTGGGAAACTTCTTGATTTTTACCAAGGGTGTGAAGGAGCCTTTCGAAGTTCCAGAGGTGAGGTGTGATCAGCCTCGAGACGCCTCAGCGGAAATGGGCCTCATCTCGCCTGGAGGGGAGAACCTCCTGGATTTTCTCGAGTTGCGGCAGGTCTTCTCGAGTTACGACGGGGACTTCAGGGACCCGCTCTGGTGGCCTCAGGAAAAGCCAGTCCCCATGCGAGTTGCTAGGGGACCTCTCGGGATTCCTCTCCCGTCCATGCCGGGGCCTCAGTCCTTGTGTGGAGTCGGGGCCGGAACCTGAGGATTCCTCTCCAGTGTTGCCATGGATCTTGGGGTGCTTCTGAGTCTTCCCAGGGGAGTCAGGCCTCGTCTCGAGTGGGGGCATGCACGTGCGATTACCTCCCGAGCTGCAGCAGTAGTGTCACGCTTCCTGTCACGTGGATCAAGGGATCTGTGGCTTTCCCTCGAGGCTGTCCCTCGAGGCTTTCCCACGAGGCTTACCCACAGGGCTGTGCCACGTGCCACCTTGGTGTGAGTCGATCCTCGGCGTGAAAGACGAGCCGGTGAAGGGAAAAGAGGTTCCTCTGGAATGGACTGAGACATCTGGGGGACCCTTGGAATGGTGGCACGACCCTGGAGTTCCTCTCGCCGTTCCTGTTGAGAGGGCCTCCTGTTGAGATGCGACGGGAATTCCGGGAACTATTTGCCGACGAAGCAGGCAAAGGATCCCTCATCTCGAGCTACGAGGCGGAAACGGGGCTCCTCTGGATGTGGGCGGGACCCTCGTGTTTCCTCTCGAGTGGAGACGGGTATGTCGGGGAACTTCTTGATTTGCACCAAGGGTGTGAAGGACCCTTTCGAAGTTCCAGAGGGGAGGTGTGATCAGCCTCGAGAGGCCTCAGCGGAAATGGGCCTCATCTCGCCTGGAGGGGAGAACCTCCTGGATTTTCTCGAGTTGCGGCAGGTCTTCTCGAGTTACGACGGGGACCTCAGGGACCCGCACTGGTGGCCTCAGGAAAGGCCAGTCCCCATGCGAGTTGCTAGGGGACCACTCGGGATTCATCTCCCGTCCATGTCGGGGCTAAAGACCTTGTGTGGAGTCGGGGCCACAACCTGAGGATTCCTCTCCAGTGTTGCCATGGATCTTGGGGTGCATCTGAGTCTCCCCAGGGGAGTAAGGCCTCGTCTCGAGTGGGGGCACGCACGTGCGCTTTCCTCCCCAGCGGCAGCAGTAGTGTCACGCTTCCTGTCACGTGGATCAAGGGATCTGTGGCTTTCCCTCGAGGCTGTCCCTTGAGGCTTTCCCACGAGGCTTTCCCACAGGGCTGTGCCACGTGCCACCTTGGTGTGAGTCGATCCTCGGCGTGAAAGACGAGCCGGTGAAGGGAAAAGAGGTTCCTCTGGAATGGACTGAGACATCTGGGGGACTCTTGGAATGGTGGCACGACCCTGGAGTTCCTCTCGCCGTTCATGTTGAGAGGGCCTCCTCTGAGATGCGACGGGATAGCCGAAAACTCGTTCCCGACGAAGCAGGGAAAGGATCCCTCATCTCGAGCTACGAGGCGGAAACGGGGCTCCTCTGGATGTGGGCGGGACCCTCGTGTTTGCTCTCGAGTGGAGACGGGTATGTCGGGAAACTTCTTGATTTGCCCCAAGGGTGTGAAGGACCCTTTCGAAGTTCCAGAGGTGAGGTGTGATCAGCCTCGAGACGCCTCAGGGGAAATGGGCCTCTTCTCGCCTGGAGGGGAGAACCTCCTGGATTTTCTCGAGTTGCGGCAGGTCTTCTCGAGTTACGACGGGGACCTCAGGGACCCGCTCTGGTGGCCACAGGAAAGGCCAGTCCCCATGCCAGTTGCTAGGGGCCATCTCGGGATTCCTCTCCCTTCCATGTCGGGGCCTAAGACCTTCTGTGGAGTCGGGGCCGGAACCTGAGGATTCCTCTCCAGTGTTGCCATGGATCTTGGGGTGCTTCTGAGTCTCCCCAGGGGAGTCAGGCCTCGTCTCGATTGCGAGCATGCACGTGCGCTTTCCTCCCGAGCTGCAGCAGTAGTGTCACGCTTCCTGTCACGTGGATCAAGGGATCTGTGGCTTTCCCTCGAGGCTGTCCCTCGAGGCTTTCCCACGAGGCTTTCCCACACGGCTGTGCCACGTGTCACTTTGGTGGGAGTCGATCCTCGGCGTGAAAGATGAGCCGGTGAAGGGAAAAGAGGTTCCTCTGGAATGGACTGAGACATCTGGGGGACTCTTGGAAAGGTGGCACGACCCTGGAGTTCCTCTCGCCGTTCCTGTTGAGAGGGCCTCCTCTTGAGATGCGACGGGAACGCCGGGAAATCGTTCCCGACGAAACAGGGAAAGGATCCCTCATCTCGAGCTACGAGGCGGAAACGGGGCTCCTCTGGATGTGGGCGGGACCCTCGTGATTCCTCTCGAGTGGAGACGGGTATGTCGGCGAACTTCTTGATTTGCACCAAGGGTGTGAAGGACCCTTTCGAAGTTCCAGAGGGGAGGTGTGATCAGCCTCGAGACGCCTCAGCGGAAATGGGCCTCATCTGGCCTGGAGGGGAGAACCTCCTGGATTTTCTCGAGTTGCGGAAGGTCTTCTCGAGTTACGACGGGGACCTCAGGGACCCGCTCTGGTGGCCTCAGGAAAGGCCAGTCCCCATGCGAGTTGCTAAGGGCCATCTCGGGATTCCTTTCCCGACCATGCCGTGGCCTAAGACCTTGTGTGGAGTCGGGGCCGGAACCAGAGGATTCCTCTCCAGTGTTGCCATGGATCTTGGGGTGATTCTGAGTCTCCCCAGGGGAGTCAGGACTCGTCTCGAGTGGGGGCATGCACGTGCGCTTTCCTCCCGAGCTGCAGCAGTAGTGTCACGCTTCCTGTCACGTGGATCAAGGGATCTGTGGCTTTCCCTCGAGGCTGTCCCTCGAGGCTTTCCCATGAGGCTTTCCCACAAGGCTGTGCCACGTGCAACCTTGGTGTGAGTCGATCCTCGGCGTGAAAGACGAGCCGGTGACGAGAAAAGAGGTTCCTCTGGAATGGACTGAGAAATCTGGGGGACTCTTGGAATGGTGGCACGACCCTGGAGTTCCTCTCGCCATTCCTGTTGAGAGGGCCTCCTCTTGAGGTGCGACGGGAACGCCGGGAACTCTTTCCCGACGAAGCAGGGAAAGGATCCCTCATCTCGAGCTACGAGGCGGAAACGGGGCTCCTCTGGATGTGGACGGGACCCTCGTGTTTCCTCTCGAGTGGAGACGGGTATGTCGGCAAACTTCTTCATTTGCCCCACGGGTGTGAAGGACCCTTTCGAAGTTCCAGAGGTGAGGTGTGATCAGCCTCGAGACGCCTCAGCGGAAATGGGCCTCATCTCGCCTGGAGGGGAGAACCTCCTGGATTTTCTCGAGTTGCGGAAGGTCTTCTCGAGTTACGACGGGGACCTCAGGGACCCGCTCTGGTGGCCTCTGGAAAGGCCAGTCCCCATGCGAGTTGCTAGGGGACCTCTCGGGATTCCTCTCCCGTCCATGCCGGGGCCTCAGTCTTTGTGTGAAGTCGGGGCCGGAACCTGAGGATTCCTCTCCAGTGTTGCCATGGATCTTGGGGTGCTTCTGAGTCTCCCCAGGGGAATCAGGCCTCGTCTCGAGTGGGGGCATGCACGTGCGCTTTCCTCCCGAGCTGCAGCAGTAGTGTCACGCTTCCTGTCACGTGGATCAAGGGATCTGTGTCTTTCCCTCGAGGCTGTCCCTCGAGGCTTTCCCACGAGGCTTTCCCACAGGCCTGTGCCACGTGCCACCTTGGTGTGAGTCGACCCTCGGCGTGAAAGAAGAGCCGGTGTAGGGAAAAGAGGTTCCTCTGGAACGGACTGAGACATCTGGGGGACTCCTGGAATGGTGGCACGACCCTGGAGTTCCTCTCGCCGTTCCTGTTGAGAGGGCCTCCTCTTGAGATGCGATGGGATAGCCGGGAACTCGTTCCCGAAGAAGCAGGGAAAGGATCCCTCATCTCGAGCTACGAGGCGGAAACGGGGCTCCTCTGGATGTGGGCGGGACCCTCGTGTTTCCTCTCGAGGGGAGCCGGGTATGTCGGGGAACATCTTGATTTGCACCAAGGGTGTGAAGGACCCTTTCGAAGTTCCAGAGGTGAGGTGTGATCAGCCTCGAGACGCCTCAGCGGAAATGGGCCTCGTCTCGCCTGGAGGGGAGAACCTCCTGGATTTTCTCGAGTTGCGGCAGGTCTTCTCGAGTTACGGCGGGGAACTCAGGGACCCGCTCTGGTGGCCTCAGGAAAGGCCAGTCCCCATGCGAGTTGCTAGGGGCCATCTCGGGATTTCTCTCCCGTCCATTTCGGGTCTAAAGACCTTTTGTGGAGTCGGGGCCGGAACCTGGGGATTCCTCTCCAGTGTTGCCATGGATCTTGGGGTGCTTCTGAGTCTCCCCACGGGAATCAGGCCTCGTCTCGAGTGGGGGCATGCACGTGAGATTTCCTCCCGAGCTGAAGCAGTAGTGTCACGCTTCCTGTCACGTGGATCAAGGGATCTGTGGCTTTCCCTCGAGGCTGTCCCTCGAGGCTTTCCCACGAGGCTTTCTCACAGGGCTGTGCCACGTGCCACCTTGGTGTGAGTCGATTCTCGGCGTGAAAGATGAGCCGGTGAAGGGAAAAGAGGTTCCTCTGGAATGGACTGAGACATCTGGGGGACTCTTGGAATGGTGGCACGACCCTGGAGTTCCTCTCGCCGTTCCTGTTGAGAGGGCCTCCTCTTGAGATGCGACGGGAACGCCGGGAAATCGTTCCCGACGAAGCAGGGAAAGGATCCCTCATCTCGAGCTACGAGGCGGAAACGGGGCTCCTCTGGATGTGGGCGGGACCCTCGTGTTTCCTGTCGAGTGGAGACGGGTATGTCGGCGAACTTCTTGATTTGCACCAAGGGTGTGAAGGACCCTTTCGAAGTTCCAGAGGGGAGGTGTGATCAGCCTCGAGACGCCTCAGCGGAAATGGGCCTCATCTGGCCTGGAGGGGAGAACCTCCTGGATTTTCTCGAGTTGCGGAAGGTCTTCTCGAGTTACGACGGGGACCTCAGGGACCCGCTCTGGTGGCCTCAGGAAAGGCCAGTCCCCATGCGAGTTGCTAAGGGCCATCTTGGGATTCCTCTCCCGACCATGCCGTGGCCTAAGACCTTGTGAGGAGTCGGGGCCGGAACCAGAGAATTCCTCTCCAGTGTTGCCATGGATCTTGGGGTGCTTCTGAGTCTCCCCAGGGGATTCCGGCCTCGTCTCGAGTGGGGGCATGCACGTGCGCTTTCCTCCCGAGCTGCAGCAGTAGTGTCACGCTTCCTGTCACGTGGATCAAGGGATCTGTGGCTTTCCCTCGAGGCTGTCCCTCGAGGCTTTCCCATGAGGCTTTCCCACAGGGCTGTGCCACGTGCCACCTTGGCGTGAGTCGATCCTCGGCGTGAAAGACGAGCCGGTGACGGGAAAAGAGGTTCCTCTGGAATGGACTGAGACATCTGGGGGACTCTTGGAATGGTGGCACGACCCTGGAGTTCCTCTCGCCATACCTTTTGAGAGGGCCTCCTCTTGAGGTGCGACGGGAACGCTGGGAACTCTTTCCCGACGAAGCAGGGAAAGGATCCCTCATCTCGAGCTACGAGGCGGAAACGGGGCTCCTCTGGATGTGGACGGGACCCTCGTGTTTCCTCTCGAGTGGAGACGGGTATGTCGGGAAACTTCTTGATTTGCCCCAAGGGTGTGAAGGACCCTTTCGAAGTTCCAGAGGTGAGGTGTGATCAGCCTCGAGACGCCTCAGCGGAAATGGGCCTCATCTCGCCTGGAGGGGAGAACCTCCTGGATTTTCTCGAGTTGCGGCAGGTCTTCTCGAGTTACGACGGGGACCTCAGGGACCCGCTCTGGTGGCCTCTGGAAAGGCCAGTCCCCATGCGAGTTGCTAGGGGACCTCTCGGGATTCCTCTCCCGTCCATGCCGGGGCCTCAGTCCTTGTGTGGAGTCGGGGCCGGAACCAGAGGATTCCTCTCCAGTGTTGCCATGGATCTTGGGGTGCTTCTGAGTCTCCCCAGAGGAGTCAGGCCTCGTCTCGAGTGGGGGCATGCACGTGCGCTTTCCTCCCGAGCTGCAGCAGTAGTGTCACGCGTCCTGTCACATGGATCAAGGGATGTGTGGCTTTCCCTCGAGGCTGTCCCTGGAGGCTTTCCCACGAGGCTTACCCACAGGGCTGTGCCACGTGCCACCTTGGTGTGAGTCGATCCTCGGCGTGAAAGACGAGCCGGTGAAGGGAAAAGAGGTTCCTCTGGAATGGACTGAGACATCTGGGGGACTCTTGGAATGGTGGCAGGACCCTGGAGTTCCTCTCGCCGTTCCTGTTGAGAGGGCCTCCTCTTGAGATGCGACGGGAACGCTGGGAACTCTTTCCCGAAGCAGCAGGGAAAGAATCCCTCATCTCGAGCTACGAGGCGGAAACGGGACTCCTCTGGATGTGGGCGGGACCCTCGTGTTTGCTCTCGAGTGGAGACGGGTATGTCGGGAAACTTCTTGATTTGCCCCAAGGGTGTGAAGGACCCTTTCGAAGTTCCAGAGGTGAGGTGTGATCAGCCTCGAGACGCCTCAGGGGAAATGGGCCTCGTCTCGCCTGGAGGGGAGAACCTCCTGGATTTTCTCGAGTTGCGGCAGGTCTTCTCGAGTTACGACGGGGACCTCAGGGACCCGCTCTGGTGGCCTCAGGAAAGGCCAGTCCCCATGCCAGTTGCTAGGGGCCATCTCGGGATTCCTCTCCCGTCCATGTCGGGGCCTAAGACCTTCTGTGGAGTCGGGGCCGGAACCTGAGGATTCCTCTCCAGTGTTGCCATGGATCTTGGGGTGCTTCTGAGTCTCCCCAGGGGAGTCAGGCCTCGTCTCGAGTGGGGGCATGCACGTGCGCTTTCCTCCCGAGTTGCAGCAGTAGTGTCACGCTTCCTGTCACGTGGATCAAGGGATCTGTGGCTTTCCCTCGAGGCTGTCCCTCGAGGCTTTCCCACGAGGCTTTCCCACAGGGCTGTGCCACGTGCCACCTTGGTGTGAGTCGATCCTCGGCGTGAAAGATGAGCCGGTGAAGGGAAAAGAGGTTCCTCTGGAATGGACTGAGACATCTGGGGGACTCTTGGAAAGGTGGCACGACCCTGGAGTTCCTCTCGCCGTTCCTGTTGAGAGGGCCTCCTCTTGAGATGCGACGGGAACGCCGGGAAATCGTTCCCGACGAAACAGGGAAAGGATCCCTCATCTCGAGCTACGAGGCGGAAACGGGGCTCCTCTGGATGTGGGCGGGACCCTCGTGATTCCTCTCGAGTGGAGACGGGTATGTCGGCGAACTTCTTGATTTGCACCAAGGGTGTGAAGGACCCTTTCGAAGTTCCAGAGGGGAGGTGTGATCAGCCTCGAGACGCCTCAGCGGAAATGGGCCTCATCTGGCCTGGAGGGGAGAACCTCCTGGATTTTCTCGAGTTGCGGCACGTCTTCTCGAGTTACGACGGGGACCTCAGGGACCCGCTCTGGTGGCCTCAGGAAAGGCCAGTCCCCATGCGAGTTGCTAAGTGCCATCTCGGGATTCCTCTCCCGACCATGCCGTGGCCTAAGACCTTGTGTGGAGTCGGGGCCGGAACCAGAGGATTCCTCTCCAGTGTTGCCATGGATCTTGGGGTGATTCTGAGTCTCCCCAGGGGAGTCAGGACTCGTCTCGAGTGGGGGCATGCACGTGCGCTTTCCTCCCGAGCTGCAGCAGTAGTGTCACGCTTCCTGTCACGTGGATCAAGGGATCTGTGGCTTTCCCTCGAGGCTGTCCCTCGAGGCTTTCCCATGAGGCTTTCCCACAGGGCTGTGCCACGTGCCACCTTGGTGTGAGTCGATCCTCGGCGTGAAAGACGAGCCGGTGACGGGAAAAGAGGTTCCTCTGGAATGGACTGAGAAATCTGGGGGACTCTTGGAATGGTGGCACGACCCTGGAGTTCCTCTCGCCATTCCTGTTGAGAGGGCCTCCTCTTGAGGTGCGACGGGAACGCCGGGAACTCTTTCCCGACGAAGCAGGGAAAGGATCCCTCATCTCGAGCTACGAGGCGGAAACGGGGCTCCTCTGGATGTGGACGGGACCCTCGTGTTTCCTCTCGAGTGGAGACGGGTATGTCGGCAAACTTCTTCATTTGCCCCACGGGTGTGAAGGACCCTTTCGAAGTTCCAGAGGTGAGGTGTGATCAGCCTCGAGACGCCTCAGCGGAAATGGGCCTCATCTCGCCTGGAGGGGAGAACCTCCTGGATTTTCTCGAGTTGCGGAAGGTCTTCTCGAGTTACGACGGGGACCTCAGGGACCCGCTCTGGTGGCCTCTGGAAAGGCCAGTCCCCATGCGAGTTGCTAGGGGACCTCTCGGGATTCCTCTCCCGTCCATGCCGGGGCCTCAGTCCTTGTGTGAAGTCGGGGCCGGAACCTGAGGATTCCTCTCCAGTGTTGCCATGGATCTTGGGGTGCTTCTGAGTCTCCCCAGGGGAATCAGGCCTCGTCTCGAGTGGGGGCATGCACGTGCGCTTTCCTCCCGAGCTGCAGCAGTAGTGTCACGCTTCCTGTCACGTGGATCAAGGGATCTGTGGCTTTCCCTCGAGGCTGTCCCTCGATGCTTTCCCACGAGGCTTTCCCACAGGGCTGTGCCACGTGCCACCTTGGTGTGAGTCGATCCTCGGCGTGAAAGACGAGCCGGTGTAGGGAAAAGAGGTTCCTATGATATGGACTGAGACATCTGGGGGACTCTTGGAATGGTGGCACGACCCTGAAGTTCCTCTCGCCGTTGCTCTTGAGAGGGCCTCCTCTTGAGATGCGATGGGAACGCCGGGAACTCTTTCCAGACGAAGCAGGGAAAGGATCCCTCATCTCGAGCTACGAGGCGGAAACGGGGCTCCTCTGGATGTGGGCGGGACCCTCGTGTTTCCTCTCGAGGGGAGCCGGGTATGTCGGGGAACATCTTGATTTGCACCAAGGGTGTGAAGGACCCTTTCGAAGTTCCAGAGGTGAGGTGTGATCAGCCTCGAGACGCCTCAGCGGAAATGGGCCTCGTCTCGCGGGGAGGGGAGAACCTCCTGGATTTTCTCGAGTTGCGGCAGGTCTTCTCGAGTTACGACGGGGAACTCAGGGACCCGCTCTGGTGGCCTCAGGAAAGGCCAGTCCCCATGCGAGTTGCTAGGGGCCATCTCGGGATTTCTCTCCCGTCCATTTCGGGTCTAAAGACCTTTTGTGGAGTCGGGGCCGGAACCTGGGGATTCCTCTCCAATGTTGCCATGGATCTTGGGGTGCTTCTGAGTCTCCCCACGGGAATCAGGCCTCGTCTCGAGTGGGCGCATGCACGTGAGATTTCCTCCCGAGCTGAAGCAGTAGTGTCACGCTTCCTGTCACGTGGATCAAGGGATCTGTGGCTTTCCCTCGAGGCTGTCCCTCGAGGCTTTCCCACGAGGCTTTCTCACAGGGCTGTGCCACGTGCCACCTTGGTGTGAGTCGATTCTCGGCGTGAAAGATGAGCCCGTGAAGGGAAAAGAGGTTCCTCTGGAATGGACTGAGACATCTGGGGGACTCTTGGAATGGTGGCACGACCCTGGAGTTCCTCTCGCCGTTCCTGTTGAGAGGGCCTCCTCTTGAGATGCGACGGGAACGCCGGGAACTCTTTCCCGAAGCAGCAGGGAAAGAATCCCTCATCTCGAGCTACGAGGCGGAAACGGGACTCCTCTGGATGTGGGCGGGACCCTCGTGTTTGCTCTCGAGTGGAGACGGGTATGTCGGGAAATTTCTTGATTTGCCCCAAGGGTGTGAAGGACCCTTTCGAAGTTCCAGAGGTGAGGTGTGATCAGCCTCGAGACGCCTCAGGGGAAATGGGCCTCGTCTCGCCTGGAGGGGAGAACCTCCTGGATTTTCTCGAGTTGCGGCAGGTCTTCTCGAGTTACGACGGGGACCTCAGGGACCCGCTCTGGTGGCCTCAGGAAAGGCCAGTCCCCATGCCAGTTGCTACGGGCCATCTCGGGATTCCTCTCCCGTCCATGTCGGGGCCTAAGACCTTCTGTGGAGTCGGGGCCGGAACCTGAGGATTCCTCTCCAGTGTTGCCATGGATCTTGGGGTGCTTCTGAGTCTCCCCAGGGGAGTCAGGCCTCGTCTCGAGTGGGGGCATGCACGTGCGCTTTCCTCCCGAGTTGCAGCAGTAGTGTCACGCTTCCTGTCACGTGGATCAAGGGATCTGTGGCTTTCCCTCGAGGCTGTCCCTCGAGGCTTTCCCATGAGGCTTTCCCACAGGGCTGTGCCACGTGCCACCTTGGTGTGAGTCGATCCTCGGCGTGAAAGATGAGCCGGTGAAGGGAAAAGAGGTTCCTCTGGAATGGACTGAGACATCTGGGGGACTCTTGGAAAGGTGGCACGACCCTGGAGTTCCTCTCGCCGTTCCTGTTGAGAGGGCCTCCTCTTGAGATGCGACGGGAACGCCGGGAAATCGTTCCCGACGAAACAGGGAAAGGATCCCTCATCTCGAGCTACGAGGCGGAAACGGGGCTCCTCTGGATGTGGGCGGGACCCTCGTGATTCCTCTCGAGTGGAGACGGGTATGTCGGCGAACTTCTTGATTTGCACCAAGGGTGTGAAGGACCCTTTCGAAGTTCCAGAGGGGAGGTGTGATCAGCCTCGAGACGCCTCAGCGGAAATGGGCCTCATCTGGCCTGGAGGGGAGAACCTCCTGGATTTTCTCGAGTTGCGGCACGTCTTCTCGAGTTACGACGGGGACCTCAGGGACCCGCTCTGGTGGCCTCAGGAAAGGCCAGTCCCCATGCGAGTTGCTAAGGGCCATCTCGGGATTCCTCTCCCGACCATGCCGTGGCCTAAGACCTTGTGTGGAGTCGGGGCCGGAACCAGAGGATTCCTCTCCAGTGTTGCCATGGATCTTGGGGTGATTCTGAGTCTCCCCAGGGGAGTCAGGACTCGTCTCGAGTGGGGGCATGCACGTGCGCTTTCCTCCCGAGCTGCAGCAGTAGTGTCACGCTTCCTGTCACGTGGATCAAGGGATCTGTGGCTTTCCCTCGAGGCTGTCCCTCGAGGCTTTCCCATGAGGCTTTCCCACAGGGCTGTGCCACGTGCCACCTTGGTGTGAGTCGATCCTCGGCGTGAAAGACGAGCCGGTGACGGGAAAAGAGGTTCCTCTGGAATGGACTGAGAAATCTGGGGGACTCTTGGAATGGTGGCACGACCCTGGAGTTCCTCTCGCCATTCCTGTTGAGAGGGCCTCCTCTTGAGGTGCGACGGGAACGCCGGGAACTCTTTCCCGACGAAGCAGGGAAAGGATCCCTCATCTCGAGCTACGAGGCGGAAACGGGGCTCCTCTGGATGTGGACGGGACCCTCGTGTTTCCTCTCGAGTGGAGACGGGTATGTCGGCAAACTTCTTCATTTGCCCCACGGGTGTGAAGGACCCTTTCGAAGTTCCAGAGGTGAGGTGTGATCAGCCTCGAGACGCCTCAGCGGAAATGGGCCTCATCTCGCCTGGAGGGGAGAACCTCCTGGATTTTCTCGAGTTGCGGAAGGTCTTCTCGAGTTACGACGGGGACCTCAGGGACCCGCTCTGGTGGCCTCTTGAAAGGCCAGTCCCCATGCGAGTTGCTAGGGGACCTCTCGGGATTCCTCTCCCGTCCATGCCGGGGCCTCAGTCCTTGTGTGAAGTCGGGGCCGGAACCTGAGGATTCCTCTCCAGTGTTGCCATGGATCTTGGGGTGCTTCTGAGTCTCCCCAGGGGAATCAGGCCTCGTCTCGAGTGGGGGCATGCACGTGCGCTTTCCTCCCGAGCTGCAGCAGTAGTGTCACGCTTCCTGTCACGTGGATCAAGGGATCTGTGGCTTTCCCTCGAGGCTGTCCCTCGATGCTTTCCCACGAGGCTTTCCCACAGGGCTGTGCCACGTGCCACCTTGGTGTGAGTCGATCCTCGGCGTGAAAGACGAGCCGGTGTAGGGAAAAGAGGTTCCTATGATATGGACTGAGACATCTGGGGGACTCTTGGAATGGTGGCACGACCCTGAAGTTCCTCTCGCCGTTGCTCTTGAGAGGGCCTCCTCTTGAGATGCGATGGGAACGCCGGGAACTCTTTCCAGACGAAGCAGGGAAAGGATCCCTCATCTCGAGCTACGAGGCGGAAACGGGGCTCCTCTGGATGTGGGCGGGACCCTCGTGTTTCCTCTCGAGGGGAGCCGGGTATGTCGGGGAACATCTTGATTTGCACCAAGGGTGTGAAGGACCCTTTCGAAGTTCCAGAGGTGAGGTGTGATCAGCCTCGAGACGCCTCAGCGGAAATGGGCCTCGTCTCGCGGGGAGGGGAGAACCTCCTGGATTTTCTCGAGTTGCGACAGGTCTTCTCGAGTTACGACGGGAACTCAGGGACCCGCTCTGGTGGCCTCAGGAAAGGCCAGTCCCCATGCGAGTTGCTAGGGGCCATCTCGGGATTTCTCTCCCGTCCATTTCGGGTCTAAAGACCTTTTGTGGAGTCGGGGCCGGAACCTGGGGATTCCTCTCCAATGTTGCCATGGATCTTGGGGTGCTTCTGAGTCTCCCCACGGGAATCAGGCCTCGTCTCGAGTGGGCGCATGCACGTGAGATTTCCTCCCGAGCTGAAGCAGTAGTGTCACGCTTCCTGTCACGTGGATCAAGGGATCTGTGGCTTTCCCTCGAGGCTGTCCCTCGAGGCTTTCCCACGAGGCTTTCTCACAGGGCTGTGCCACGTGCCACCTTGGTGTGAGTCGATTCTCGGCGTGAAAGATGAGCCGGTGAAGGGAAAAGAGGTTCCTCTGGAATGGACTGAGACATCTGGGGGACTCTTGGAATGGTGGCACGACCCTGGAGTTCCTCTCGCCGTTCCTGTTGAGAGGGCCTCCTCTTGAGATGCGACGGGAACACCGGGAAATCGTTCCCGACGAAGCAGGGAAAGGATCCCTCATCTCGAGCTACGAGGCGGAAACGGGGCTCCTCTGGATGTGGGCGGGACCCTCGTGTTTCCTGTCGAGTGGAGACGGGTATGTCGGCGAACTTCTTGATTTGCACCAAGGGTGTGAAGGACCCTTTCGAAGTTCCAGAGGGGAGGTGTGATCAGCCTCGAGACGCCTCAGCGGAAATGGGCCTCATCTGGCCTGGAGGGGAGAACCTCCTGGATTTTCTCGAGTTGCGGAAGGTCTTCTCGAGTTACGACGGGGACCTCAGGGACCCGCTCTGGTGGCCTCAGGAAAGGCCAGTCCCCATGCGAATTGCTAAGGGCCATCTCGGGATTCCTCTCCCGACCATGCCGTGGCCTAAGACCTTGTGTGGAGTCGGGGCCGGAACCAGAGAATTCCTCTCCAGTGTTGCCATGGATCTTGGGGTGCTTCTGAGTCTCCCCAGGGGAGTCCGGCCTCGTCTCGAGTGGGGGCATGCACGTGTGCTTTCCTCCCGAGCTGCAGCAGTATTGTCACGCTTCCTGTCACGTGGATCAAGGGATCTGTGGCTTTCCCTCGAGGCTGTCCCTCGAGGCTTTCCCATGAGGCTTTCCCACAGGGCTGTGCCACGTGCCACCTTGGCGTGAGTCGATCCTCGGCGTGAAAGACGAGCCGGTGACGGGAAAAGAGTTTCCTCTGGAATGGACTGAGACATCTGGGGGACTCTTGGAATGGTGGCACGACCCTGGAGTTCCTCTTGCCATTCCTGTTGAGAGGGCATCCTCTTGAGGTGCGACGGGAACGCTGGGAACTCTTTCCCGAAGAAGCAGGGAAAGGATCCCTCATCTCGAGCTACGAGGCGGAAACGGGGCTCCTCTGGATGTGGACGGGACCCTCGTGTTTCCTCTCGAGTGGAGACGGGTATGTCGGGAAACTTCTTGATTTGCCCCAAGGGTGTGAAGGACCCTTTCGAAGTTCCAGAGGTGAGGTGTGATCAGCCTCGAGACGCCTCAGCGGAAATGGGCCTCATCTCGCCTGGAGGGGAGAACCTCCTGGATTTTCTCGAGTTGCGGCAGGTCTTCTCGAGTTACGACGGGGACCTCAGGGACCCGCTCTGGTGGCCTCTGGAAAGGCCAGTCCCCATGCGAGTTGCTAGGGGACCTCTCGGGATTCCTCTCCCGTCCATGCCGGGGCCTCAGTCCTTGTGTGGAGTCAGGGCCGGAACCTGAGGATTCCTCTCCAGTGTTGCCATGGATCTTGGGGTGCTTCTGAGTCTCCCCAGAGGAGTCAGGCCTCGTCTCGAGTGGGGGCGTGCACGTGCGCTTTCCTCCCGAGCTGCAGCAGTAGTGTCACGCATCCTGTCACGTGGATCAAGGGATGTGTGGCTTTCCCTCGAGGCTGTCCCTGGAGGCTTTCCCACGAGGCTTACCCACAGGGCTGTGCCACGTGCCACCTTGGTGTGAGTCGATCCTCGGCGTGAAAGACGAACCGGTGAAGGAAAAAGAGGTTCCTCTGGAATGGACTGAGACATCTGGGGGACTCTTGGAATGGTGGCAGGACCCTGGAGTTCCTCTCGCCGTTACTGTTGAGAGGGCCTCCTCTTGAGATGCGACGGGAACGCCGGGAACTCTTTCCCGAAGCAGCAGGGAAAGAATCCCTCATCTCGAGCTACGAGGCGGAAACGGGGCTCCTCTGGATGTGGGCGGGACCCTCGTGTTTGCTCTCGAGTGGAGACGGGTATGTCGGGAAACTTCTTGATTTGCCCCAAGGGTGTGAAGGACCCTTTCGAAGTTCCAGAGGTGAGGTGTGATCAGCCTCGAGACGCCTCAGGGGAAATGGGCCTCGTCTCGCCTGGATGGGAGAACCTCCTGGATTTTCTCGAGTTGCGGCAGGTCTTCTCGAGTTACGACGGGGACCTCAGGGACCCGCTCTGGTGGCCTCAGGAAAGGCCAGTCCCCATGCCAGTTGCTAGGGGCCATATCGGGATTCCTCTCCCGTCCATGTCGGGGACAAGACCTTCTGTGGAGTCGGGGCCGGAACCTGAGGATTCCTCTCCAGTGTTGCCATGGATCTTGGGGTGCTTCTGAGTCTCCCCAGGGGAGTCAGGCCTCGTCTCGAGTGCGAGCATGCACGTGCGCTTTCCTCCCGAGCTGCAGCAGTAGTGTCATGCTTCCTGTCACGTGGATCAAGGGATCTGTGGCTTTCCCTCGAGGCTGTCCCTCGAGGCTTTCCCACGAGGCTTTCCCACAGGGCTGTGCCACGTGCCACCTTGGTGGGAGTCGATCCTCGGCGTGAAAGATGAGCCGGTGAAGGGAAAAGAGGTTCCTCTGGAATGGACTGAGACATCTGGGGGACTCTTGGAAAGGTGGCACGACCCTGGAGTTCCTCTCGCCGTTCCTGTTGAGAGGGCCTCCTCTTGAGATGCGACGGGAACGCCGGGAAATCGTTCCCGACGAAACAGGGAAAGGATCCCTCATCTCGAGCTACGAGGCGGAAACGGGGCTCCTCTGGATGTGGGCGGGACCCTCGTGATTCCTCTCGAGTGGAGACGGGTATGTCGGCGAACTTCTTGATTTGCACCAAGGGTGTGAAGGACCCTTTCGAAGTTCCAGAGGGGAGGTGTGATCAGCCTCGAGACGCCTCAGCGGAAATGGGCCTCATCTGGCCTGGAGGGGAGAACCTCCTGGATTTTCTCGAGGTGCGGCACGTCTTCTCGAGTTACGACGGGGACCTCAGGGACCCGCTCTGGTGGCCTCCGGAAAGGCCAGTCCCCATGCGAGTTGCTAAGGGCCATCTCGGGATTCCTCTCCCGACCATGCCGGGGCCTAAGACCTTGTGTGGAGTCGGGGCCGGAACCAGAGGATTCCTCTCCAGTGTTGCCATGGATCTTGGGGTGATTCTGAGTCTCCCCAGGGGAGTCAGGACTCGTCTCGAGTGGGGGCATGCACGTGCGCTTTCCTCCCGAGCTGCAGCAGTAGTGTCACGCTTCCTGTCACGTGGATCAAGGGATCTGTGGCTTTCCCTCGAGGCTGTCCCTCGAGGCTTTCCCACGAGGCTTTCCCACAGGCCTGTGCCACGTGCCACCTTGGTGTGAGTCGACCCTCGGCGTGAAAGAAGAGCCGGTGAAGGGAAAAGAGGTTCCTCTGGAATGGACTGAGACATCTGGGGGACTCCTGGAATGGTGGCACGACCCTGGAGTTCCTCTCGCCGTTCCTGTTTAGAGGGCCTCCTCTTGAGATGCGACGGGATAGCCGGGAACTCGTTCCCGAAGAAGCAGGGAAAGGATCCCTCATCTCGAGCTACGAGGCGGAAACGGGTCTCCTCTGGATGTGGGCGGGACCCTCGTGTTTCCTCTCGAGTGGAGACGGGTATGTCGGGAAACTTCTTGATTTGCCCCAAGGGTGTGAAGGACCCTTTCGAAGTTCCAGAGGGGAGGTGTGATCAGCCTCGAGACGCCTCAGGGGAAATGGGCCTCGTCTCGCCTGGAGGGGAGAACCTCCTGGATTTTCTCGAGTTGCGGCAGGTCTTCTCGAGTTACAACGGGGACCCCAGGGACCCGCTCTGGTGGCATCACGAAAGGCCAGTCCCCATGCGAGTTGCTAGGGGCCATCTCGGGATACCTCTCCCATCCATGTCGGGGCCTAAGACATTGTGTGGAGTCGGGGCCGGAACCTGAGGATTCCTCTCCAGTGTTGCCATGGATCTTGGGGTGCTTCTGAGTCTCCCCAGGGGAGTCAGGCCTCGACTCGAGTGGGGGCATGCACGTGCGCTTTCCTCCCGAGCTGCAGCAGTAGTGTCACGCTTCCTGTCACGTGGATCAAGGGATCTGTGGCTTACCCTCGAGGCTGTCCCGAGAGGCTTTCCCACGAGGCTTTCCCACAGGGCTGTGCCAAGTGCCACCTTGGTGTGAGTCGATCCTCGGCGTGAAAGACGAGCCGGTGAAGGGAAAAGAGGTTCCTCTGGAATGGACTGAGACATCTGGTGGACTCTTGGAATGGTGGCACGACCCTGGAGTTCCTCTCGCCGTTCCTGTTGAGAGGGCCTCCTCTTGAGATGCGACGGGAACGCCGGGAACTCTTTCCCGACGAAGCAGGGAAAGGATCCCTCATCTCGAGCTACGAGGCGGAAACGGGGCTCCTCTGGATGTGGACGGGACCCTCGTGTTTCCTCTCGAGTGGAGACGGGTATGTCGGGAATCTTCTTGATTTGCCCCAAGGGTGTGAAGGACCCTTTCGAAGTTCCAGAGGTGAGGTGTGATCAGCCTCGAGACGCCTCAGCGGAAATGGGCCTCGTCTCGCCTGGAGGGGAGAACCTCCTGGATTTTCTCGAGTTGCGGCAGGTCTTCTCGAGTTACGACGGGGAACTCAGGGACCCGCTCTGGTGGCCTCAGGAAAGGCCAGTCCCCATGCGAGTTGCTAGGGGCCATCTCGGGATTTCTCTCCCGTCCATTTCGGGTCTAAAGACCTTTTGTGGAGTCGGGGCCGGAACCTGGGGATTCCTCTCCAGTGTTGCCATGGATCTTGGGGTGCTTCTGAGTCTCCCCACGGGAATCAGGCCTCGTCTCGAGTGGGGGCATGCACGTGAGATTTCCTCCCGAGCTGAAGCAGTAGTGTCACGCTTCCTGTCACGTGGATCAAGGGATCTGTGGCTTTCCCTCGAGGCTGTCCCTCGAGGCTTTCCCACGAGGCTTTCTCACAGGGCTGTGCCACGTGCCACCTTGGTGTGAGTCGATTCTCGGCGTGAAAGATGAGCCGGTGAAGGGAAAAGAGGTTCCTCTGGAATGGACTGAGACATCTGGGGGACTCTTGGAATGGTGGCACGACCCTGGAGTTCCTCTCGCCGTTCCTGTTGAGAGGGCCTCCTCTTGAGATGCGACGGGAACGCCGGGAAATCGTTCCCGACGAAGCAGGGAAAGGATCCCTCATCTCGAGCTACGAGGCGGAAACGGGGCTCCTCTGGATGTGGGCGGGACCCTCGTGTTTCCTGTCGAGTGGAGACGGGTATGTCGGCGAACTTCTTGATGTGCACCAAGGGTGTGAAGGACCCTTTAGAAGTTCCAGAGGGGAGGTGTGATCAGCCTCGAGACGCCTCAGCGGAAATGGGCCTCATCTGGCCTGGAGGGGAGAACCTCCTGGATTTTCTCGAGTTGCGGAAGGTCTTCTCGAGTTATGACAGGGACCTCAGGGACCCGCTCTGGTGGCCTCAGGAAAGGCCAGTCCCCATGCGAGTTGCTAAGTGCCATCTCGGGATTCCTCTCCCGGCCATGCCGTGGCCTAAGACCTTGTGTGGAGTCGGGGCCGGAACCAGAGAATTCCTCTCCAGTGTTGCCATGGATCTTGGGGTGCTTCTGAGTCTCCCCAGGGGAGTCCGGCCTCGTCTCGAGTGGGGGCATGCACGTGTGCTTTCCTCCCGAGCTGCAGCAGTAGTGTCACGCTTCCTGTCACGTGGATCAAGGGATCTGTGGCTTTCCCTCGAGGCTGTCCCTCGAGGCTTTCCCATGAGGCTTTCCCACAGGGCTGTGCCACGTGCCACCTTGGCGTGAGTCGATCCTCGGCGTGAAAGACGAGCCGATGACGGGAAAAGAGGTTCCTCTGGAATGGACTGAGACATCTGGGGGACTCTTGGAATGGTGGCACGACCCTGGAGTTCCTCTCGCCATTCCTGTTGAGAGGGCCTCCTCTTGAGGTGCGACGGGAACGCTGGGAACTCTTTCCCGAAGAAGCAGGGAAAGGATCCCTCATCTCGAGCTACGAGGCGGAAACGGGGCTCCTCTGGATGTGGACGGGACCCTCGTGTTTCCTCTCGAATGGAGACGGGTATGTCGGGAAACTTCTTGATTTGCCCCAAGGGTGTGAAGGACCCTTTCGAAGTTCCAGAGGTGAGGTGTGATCAGCCTCGAGACGCCTCAGCGGAAATGGGCCTCATCTCGCCTGGAGGGGAGAACCTCCTGGATTTTCTCGAGTTGCGGCAGGTCTTCTCGAGTTACGACGGGGACCTCAGGGACCCGCTCTGGTGGCCTCTGGAAAGGCCAGTCCCCATGCGAGTTGCTAGGGGACCTCTCGGGATTCCTCTCCCGTCCATGCCGGGGCCTCAGTCCTTGTGTGGAGTCAGGGCCGGAACCTGAGGATTCCTCTCCAGTGTTGCCATGGATCTTGGGGTGCTTCTGAGTCTCCCCAGAGGAGTCAGGCCTCGTCTCGAGTGGGGGCATGCACGTGCGCTTTCCTCCCGAGCTGCAGCAGTAGTGTCACGCGTCCTGTCACGTGGATCAAGGGATGTGTGGCTTTCCCTCGAGGCTGTCCCTGGAGGCTTTCCCACGAGGCTTACCCACAGGGCTGTGCCACGTGCCACCTTGGTGTGAGTCGATCCTCGGCGTGAAAGACGAGCCGGTGAAGGAAAAAGAGGTTCCTCTGGAATGGACTGAGACATCTGGGGTACTCTTGGAATGGTGGCAGGACCCTGGAGTTCCTCTCGCCGTTACTGTTGAGAGGGCCTCCTCTTGAGATGCGACGGGAACGCCGGGAACTCTTTCCAGACGAAGCAGGGAAAGGATCCCTCATCTCGAGCTACGAGGCGGAAACGGGGCTCCTCTGGATGTGGGCGGGACCCTCGTGTTTCCTCTCGAGGGGAGCCAGGTATGTCGGGGAACATCTTGATTTGCACCAAGGGTGTGAAGGACCCTTTCGAAGTTCCAGAGGTGAGGTGTGATCAGCCTCGAGACGCCTCAGCGGAAATGGGCCTCGTCTCGCCTGGAGGGGAGAACCTCCTGGATTTTCTCGAGTTGCGGCAGGTCTTCTCGAGTTACGACGGGGAACTCAGGGACCCGCTCTGGTGGCCTCAGGAAAGGCCAGTCCCCATGCGAGTTGCTAGGGGCCATCTCGGGATTTCTCTCCCGTCCATTTCGGGTCTAAAGACCTTTTGTGGAGTCGGGGCCGGAACCTGGGGATTCCTCTCCAGTGTTGCCATGGATCTTGGGGTGCTTCTGAGTCTCCCCACGGGAATCAGGCCTCGTCTCGAGTGGGGGCATGCACGTGAGATTTCCTCCCGAGCTGAAGCAGTAGTGTCACGCTTCCTGTCACGTGGATCAAGGGATCTGTGGCTTTCCCTCGAGGCTGTCCCTCGAGGCTTTCCCACGAGGCTTTCTCACAGGGCTGTGCCACGTGCCACCTTGGTGTGAGTCGATTCTCGGCGTGAAAGATGAGCCGGTGAAGGGAAAAGAGGTTCCTCTGGAATGGACTGAGACATCTGGGGGACTCTTGGAATGGTGGCACGACCCTGGAGTTCCTCTCGCCGTTACTGTTGAGAGGGCCTCCTCTTGAGATGCGACGGGAACGCCGGGAACTCTTTCCCGAAGCAGCAGGGAAAGAATCCCTCATCTCGAGCTACGAGGCGGAAACGGGGCTCCTCTGGATGTGGGCGGGACCCTCGTGTTTGCTCTCGAGTGGAGACGGGTATGTCGGGAAACTTCTTGATTTGCCCCAAGGTTGTGAAGGACCCTTTCGAAGTTCCAGAGGTGAGGTGTGATCAGCCTCGAGACGCCTCAGGGGAAATGGGCCTCGTCTCGCCTGGAGGGGAGAACCTCCTGGATTTTCTCGAGTTGCGGCAGGTCTTCTCGAGTTACGACGGGGACCTCAGGGACCCGCTCTGGTGGCCTCAGGAAAGGCCAGTCCCCATGCCAGTTGCTAGGGGCCATATCGGGATTCCTCTCCCGTCCATGTCGGGGACAAGACCTTCTGTGGAGTCGGGGCCGGAACCTGAGGATTCCTCTCCAGTGTTGCCATGGATCTTGGGGTGCTTCTGAGTCTCCCCAGGGGAGTCAGGCCTCGTCTCGAGTGCGAGCATGCACGTGCGCTTTCCTCCCGAGCTGCAGCAGTAGTGTCATGCTTCCTGTCACGTGGATCAAGGGATCTGTGGCTTTGCCTCGAGGCTGTCCCTCGAGGCTTTCCCACGAGGCTTTCCCACAGGGCTGTGCCACGTGCCACCTTGGTGTGAGTCGATCCTCGGCGTGAAAGATGAGCCGGTGAAGGGAAAAGAGGTTCCTCTGGAATGGACTGAGACATCTGGGGGACTCTTGGAAAGGTGGCACGACCCTGGAGTTCCTCTCGCCGTTCCTGTTGAGAGGGCCTCCTCTTGAGATGCGACGGGAACGCCGGGAAATCGTTCCCGACGAAACAGGGAAAGGATCCCTCATCTCGAGCTACGAGGCGGAAACGGGGCTCCTCTGGATGTGGGCGGGACCCTCGTGATTCCTCTCGAGTGGAGACGGGTATGTCGGCGAACTTCTTGATTTGCACCAAGGGTGTGAAGGACCCTTTCGAAGTTCCAGAGGGGAGGTGTGATCAGCCTCGAGACGCCTCAGCGGAAATGGGCCTCATCTGGCCTGGAGGGGAGAACCTCCTGGATTTTCTCGAGGTGCGGCACGTCTTCTCGAGTTACGACGGGGACCTCAGGGACCCGCTCTGGTGGCCTCAGGAAAGGCCAGTCCCCATGCGAGTTGCTAAGGGCCATCTCGGGATTCCTCTCCCGACCATGCCGGGGCCTAAGACCTTGTGTGGAGTCGGGGCCGGAACCAGAGGATTCCTCTCCAGTGTTGCCATGGATCTTGGGGTGATTCTGAGTCTCCCCAGGGGAGTCAGGACTCGTCTCGAGTGGGGGCATGCACGTGCGCTTTCCTCCCAAGCTGCAGCAGTAGTGTCACGCTTCCTGTCACGTGGATCAAGGGATCTGTGGCTTTCCCTCGAGGCTGTCCCTCGAGGCTTTCCCACGAGGCTTTCCCACAGGCCTGTGCCACGTGCCACCTTGGTGTGAGTCGACCCTCGGCGTGAAAGAAGAGCCGGTGAAGGGAAAAGAGGTTCCTCTGGAATGGACTGAGACATCTGGGGGACTCCTGGAACGGTGGCACGACCCTGGAGTTCCTCTCGCCGTTCCTGTTGAGAGGGCCTCCTCTTGAGATGCGACGGGATAGCCGGGAACTCGTTCCCGAAGAAGCAGGGAAAGGATCCCTCATCTCGAGCTACGAGGCGGAAACGGGTCTCCTCTGGATGTGGGCGGGACCCTCGTGTTTCCTCTCGAGTGGAGACGGGTATGTCGGGAAACTTCTTGATTTGCCCCAAGGGTGTGAAGGACCCTTTCGAAGTTCCAGAGGGGAGGTGTGATCAGCCTCGACACGCCTCAGGGGAAATGGGCCTCGTCTCGCCTGGAGGGGAGAACCTCCTGGATTTTCTCGAGTTGCGGCAGGTCTTCTCGAGTTACGACGGGGACCCCAGGGACCCGCTCTGGTGGCATCACGAAAGGCCAGTCCCCATGCGAGTTGCTAGGGGCCATCTCGGGATACCTCTCCCATCCATGTCGGGGCCTAAGACATTGTGTGGAGTCGGGGCCGGAACCTGAGGATTCCTCTCCAGTGTTGCCATGGATCTTGGGGTGCTTCTGAGTCTCCCCAGGGGAGTCAGGCCTCGACTCGAGTGGGGGCATGCACGTGCGCTTTCCTCCCGAGCTGCAGCAGTAGTGTCACGCTTCCTGTCACGTGGATCAAGGGATCTGTGGCTTACCCTCGAGGCTGTCCCTCGAGGCTTTCCCACGAGGCTTTCCCACAGGGCTGTGCCAAGTGCCACCTTGGTGTGAGTCGATCCTCGGCGTGAAAGACGAGCCGGTGAAGGGAAAAGAGGTTCCTCTGGAATGGACTGAGACATCTGGTGGACTCTTGGAATGGTGGCACGACCCTGGAGTTCCTCTCGCCGTTCCTGTTGAGAGGGCCTCCTCTTGAGATGCGACGGGAACGCCGGGAACTCTTTCCCGACGAAGCAGGGAAAGGATCCCTCATCTCGAGCTACGAGGCGGAAACGGGGCTCCTCTGGATGTGGACGGGACCCTCGTGTTTCCTCTCGAGTGGAGACGGGTATGTCGGGAAACTTCTTGATTTGCCCCAAAGGTGTGAAGGACCATTTCGAAGTTCCAGAGGTGAGGTGTGATCAGCCTCGAGATGCCTCAGCGGAAATGGGCCTCATCTCGCCTGGAGGGGAGAACCTCCTGGATTTTCTCGAGTTGCGGAAGGTCTTCTCGAGTTACGACGGGGACCTCAGGGACCCGCTCTGGTGGCCTCTGGAAAGGCCAGTCCCCATGCGAGTTGCTAAGGGACCTCTCGGGATTCCTCTCCCGTCCATGCCGGGGCCTCAGTCCTTGTGTGAAGTCGGGGCCGGAACCTGAGGATTCCTCTCCAGTGTTGCCATGGATCTTGGGGTGCTTCTGAGTCTCCCCAGGGGAATCAGGCCTCGTCTCGAGTGGGGGCATGCACGTGCGCTTTCCTCCCGAGCTGCAGCAGTAGTGTCACGCTTCCTGTCACGTGGATCAAGGGATCTGTGGCTTTCCCTCGAGGCTGTCCCTCGATGCTTTCCCACGAGGCTTTCCCACAGGGCTGTGCCACGTGCCACCTTGGTGTGAGTCGATCCTCGGCGTGAAAGACGAGCCGGTGTAGGGAAAAGAGGTTCCTATGTTATGGACTGAGACATCTGGGGGACTCTTGGAATGGTGGCACGACCCTGAAGTTCCTCTCGCCGTTCCTCTTGAGAGGGCCTCCTCTTGAGATGCGATGGGAACGCCGGGAACTCTTTCCAGACGAAGCAGGGAAAGGATCCCTCATCTCGAGCTACGAGGCGGAAACGGGGCTCCTCTGGATGTGGGCGGGACCCTCGTGTTTCCTCTCGAGGGGAGCCGGGTATGTCGGGGAACATCTTGATTTGCACCAAGGGTGTGAAGGACCCTTTCGAAGTTCCAGAGGTGAGGTGTGATCAGCCTCGAGACGCCTCAGCGGAAATGGGCCTCGTCTCGCCTGGAGGGGAGAACCTCCTGGATTTTCTCGAGTTGCGGCAGGTCTTCTCGAGTTACGACGGGGAACTCAGGGACCCGCTCTGGTGGCCTCAGGAAAGGCCAGTCCCCATGCGAGTTGCTAGGGGCCATCTCGGGATTTCTCTCCCGTCCATTTCGGGTCTAAAGACCTTTTGTGGAGTCGGGGCCGGAACCTGGGGATTCCTCTCCAGTGTTGCCATGGATCTTGGGGTGCTTCTGAGTCTCCCCACGGGAATCAGGCCTCGTCTCGAGTGGGGGCATGCACGTGAGATTTCCTCCCGAGCTGAAGCAGTAGTGTCACGCTTCCTGTCACGTGGATCAAGGGATCTGTGGCTTTCCCTCGAGGCTGTCCCTCGAGGCTTTCCCACGAGGCTTTCTCACAGGGCTGTGCCACGTGCCACCTTGGTGTGAGTCGATTCTCTGCGTGAAAGATGAGCCGGTGAAGGGAAAAGAGGTTCCTCTGGAATGGACTGAGACATCTGGGGGACTCTTGGAATGGTGGCACGACCCTGGAGTTCCTCTCGCCGTTCCTGTTGAGAGGGCCTCCTCTTGAGATGCGACGGGAACGCCGGGAACTCTTTCCCGACGAAGCAGGGAAAGGATCCCTCATCTCGAGCTACGAGGCGGAAAAGGGGCTCCTCTGGATGTGGGCGGGACCCTCGTGATTCCTCTCGAGTGGAGACGGGTATGTCGGGGAACTTCTTGATTTGCACCAAGGGTGTGAAGGACCTTTTCGAAGTTCCAGAGGTGAGGTGTGATCAGCCTCGAGACGCCTCAGCGGAAATGGGCCTCATCTCCCCTAGAGGGGAGAACCTACTGGATTTTCTCGAGTTGTGGCATGTCTTCTCGAGTTACGACGGGGACCTCAGGGACCCGCTCTGGTGGCCTCAGGAAAGGCCAGTCCCCATGCGAGATGCTAGGGGACCTCTCGGGATTCCTCTCCCGTCCATGCCGGGGCCTCAGTCCTTGTGTGGAGTCGGGGCCGGAACCTGAGGATTCCTCTCCAGTGTTGCCATGGATCTTGGGGTGCTTCTGAGTCTCCCCAGAGGAGTCAGGCCTCGTCTCGAGTGGGGGCATGCACGTGCGCTTTCCTCCCGAGCTGCAGCAGTAGTGTCACGCGTCCTGTCACGTGGATCAAGGGATGTGTGGCTTTCCCTCGAGGCTGTCCCTGGAGGCTTTCCCACGAGGCTTACCCACAGGGCTGTGCCACGTGCCACCTTGGTGTGAGTCGATCCTCGGCGTGAAAGACGAGCCGGTGAAGGGAAAATAGGTTCCTCTGGAATGGACAGAGACATCTGGGGGACTCTTGGAATGGTGGCAGGACCCTGGAGTTCCTCTCGCCGTTCCTGTTGAGAGGGCCTCCTCTTGAGATGCGACGGGAACGCCGGGAACTCTTTCCCGAAGCAGCAGGGAAAGAATCCCTCATCTCGAGCTACGAGGCGGAAACGGGGCTCCTCTGGATGTGGGCGGGACCCTCGTGTTTCCTCTCGAGTGGAGACGGGTATGTCGGGGAACTTCTTGATTTGCACCAAGGGTGTGAAGGACCCTTTCGAAGTTTCAGAGGTGAGGTGTGATCAGCCTCGAGACGTCTCAGCGGAAATGGGCCTCATCTCGCCTGGAGGGGAGAACCTCCTGGATTTAATCGAGTTGCGGCAGGTCTTCTCGAGTTACGACGGGGACCTCAGGGACCCGCTCTGGTGGCCTCAGGAAAGGCCAGTCCCCATTCGAGTTGCTAGGGGACCTCTCGGGATTCCTCTCCCGTCCATGCCAGGGCCTCAGTCCTTGTGTGGAGTCGGGGCCGGAACCTGAAGATTCCTCTCCAGTGTTGCCATGGATCTTGGGGTGCTTCTGAGTCTCCCCAGAGGAGTCAGGCCTCGTCTCGAGTGGGGGCATGCACGTGCGCTTTCCTCCCGAGCTGCAGCAGTAGTGTCACGCGTCCTGTCACGTGGATCAAGGGATGTGTGGCTTTCCCTCGAGGCTGTCCCTGGAGGCTTTCCCACGAGGCTTACCCACAGGGCTGTGCCACGTGCCACCTTGGTGTGAGTCGATCCTCGGCGTGAAAGACGAGCCGGTGAAGGGAAAAGAGGTTCCTCTGGAATGGACTGAGACATCTGGGGGACTCTTGGAATGGTGGCAGGACCCTGGAGTTCCTCTCGCCGTTCCTGTTGAGAGGGCCTCCCCTTGAGATGCGACGGGAACGCCGGGAACTCTTTCCCGAAGCAGCAGGGAAAGAATCCCTCATCTCGAGCTACGAGGCGGAAACGGGGCTCCTCTGGATGTGGGCGGGACCCTCGTGTTTCCTCTCGAGTGGAGACGGGTATGTCGGGGAACTTCTTGATTTGCACCAAGGGTGTGAAGGACCCTTTCGAAGTTCCAGAGGGGAGGTGTGATCAGCCTCTAGACGCCTCAGCGGAAATGGGCCTCATCTCGCCTGGAGGGGAGAACCTCCTGGATTTTCTCGAGTTGCGGCAGGTCTTCTCTAGTTACGACGGGGACCTCAGGGACCCGCTCTGGTGGCCTCAGGAAAGGCCAGTCCCCATGCGAGTTGCTAGGGGGCATCTCGGGATTCCTCTCCCGTCCATGCCGGGGCCTCAGTCCTTGTGTGGAGTCGGGGCCGGAACCTGAGGATTCCTCTCCAGTGTTGTCGTGGATCTTGGGGTGCTTTTGAGTCTCCCCAGGGGAGTCAGGCCTCGTCTCCAGTGGGGGCATGCACGTGCGCTTTCCTCCCGAGCTGCAGCAGTAGTGTCACGCTTCCTGTCACGTGGATCAAGGGATCTGTGGCTTTCCCTCGAGGCTGTCCCTCGAGGCTTTCCCATGAGGCTTTCCCACAGGGCTGTGCCACGTGCCACCTTGGCGTGAGTCGATCCTCGGCGTGAAAGACGAGCCGATGACGGGAAAAGAGGTTCCTCTGGAATGGACTGAGACATCTGGGGGACTCTTGGAATGGTGGCACGACCCTGGAGTTCCTCTCGCCATTCCTGTTGAGAGGGCCTCCTCTTGAGGTGCGACGGGAACGCTGGGAACTCTTTCCCGACGAAGCAGGGAAAGGATCCCTCATCTCGAGCTACGAGGCGGAAACGGGGCTCCTCTGGATGTGGACGGGACCCTCGTGTTTCCTCTCGAGTGGAGACGGGTATGTCGGGAAACTTCTTGATTTGCCCCAACGGTGTGAAGGACACTTTCGAAGTTCCAGAGGTGAGGTGTGATCAGCCTCGAGACGACTCAGCGGAAATGGGCCTCATCTCGCCTGGAGGGGAGAACCTCCTGGATTTTCTCGAGTTGCGGCAGGTCTTCTCGAGTTACGACGGGGACCTCAGGGACCCGCTCTGGTGGCCTCTGGAAAGGCCAGTCCCCATGCGAGTTGCTAGGGGACCTCTCGGGATTCCTCTCCCGTCCATGCCGGGGCCTCAGTCCTTGTGTGGAGTCGGGGCCGGAACCTGAGGATTCCTCTCCAGTGTTGCCATGGATCTTGGGGTGCTTCTGAGTCTCCCCAGAGGAGTCAGGCCTCGTATCGAGTGGGGGCATGCACGTGCGCTTTACTCCCGAGCTGCAGCAGTAGTGTCACGCGTCCTGTCACGTGGATCAAGGGATGTGTGGCTTTCCCTCGAGGCTGTCCCTGGAGGCTTTCCCACGAGGCTTACCCACAGGGCTGTGCCACGTGCCACCTTGGTGTGAGTCGATCCTCGGCGTGAAAGACGAGCCGGTGAAGGGAAAAGAGGTTCCTCTGGAATGGACTGAGACATCTGGGGGACTCTTGGAATGGTGGCAGGACCCTGGAGTTCCTCTCGCCATTCCTGTTGAGAGGGCCTCCCCTTGAGTTGCGACGGGAACGCCGGGAACTCTTTCCCGAAGCAGCAGGGAAAGAATCCCTCATCTCGAGCTACGAGGCGGAAACGGGGCTCCTCTGGATGTGGGCGGGACCCTCGTGTTTCCTCTCGAGTGGAGACGGGTATGTCGGGGAACTTCTTGATTTGCACCAAGGGTGTGAAGGACCCTTTCGAAGTTCCAGAGGGGAGGTGTGATCAGCCTCTAGACGCCTCAGCGGAAATGGGCCTCATCTCGCCTGGAGGGGAGAACCTCCTGGATTTTCTCGAGTTGCGGCAGGTCTTCTCTAGTTACGACGGGGACCTCAGGGACCCGCTCTGGTGGCCTCAGGAAAGGCCAGTCCCCATGCGAGTTGCTAGGGGGCATCTCGGGATTCCTCTCCCGTCCATGCCGGGGCCTCAGTCCTTGTGTGGAGTCGGGGCCGGAACCTGAGGATTCCTCTCCAGTGTTGCCGTGGATCTTGGGGTGCTTCTGAGTCTCCCCAGGGGAGTCAGGCCTCGTCTCCAGTGGGGGCATGCACGTGCGCTTTCCTCCCGAGCTGCAGCAGTAGTGTCACGCTTCCTGTCACGTGGATCAAGGGATCTGTGGCTTTCCCTCGAGGCTGTCCCTCGAGGCTTTCCCATGAGGCTTTCCCACAGGGCTGTGCCACGTGCCACCTTGGCGTGAGTCGATCCTCGGCGTGAAAGACGAGCCGATGACGGGAAAAGAGGTTCCTCTGGAATGGACTGAGACATCTGGGGGACTCTTGGAATGGTGGCACGACCCTGGAGTTCCTCTCGCCATTCCTGTTGAGAGGGCCTCCTCTTGAGGTGCGACGGGAACGCTGGGAACTCTTTCCCGACGAAGCAGGGAAAGGATCCCTCATCTCGAGCTACGAGGCGGAAACGGGGCTCCTCTGGATGTGGACGGGACCCTCGTGTTTCCTCTCGAGTGGAGACGGGTATGTCGGGAAACTTCTTGATTTGCCCCAACGGTGTGAAGGACACTTTCGAAGTTCCAGAGGTGAGGTGTGATCAGCCTCGAGACGACTCAGCGGAAATGGGCCTCATCTCGCCTGGAGGGGAGAACCTCCTGGATTTTCTCGAGTTGCGGCAGGTCTTCTCGAGTTACGACGGGGACCTCAGGGACCCGCTCTGGTGGCCTCTGGAAAGGCCAGTCCCCATGCGAGTTGCTAGGGGACCTCTCGGGATTCCTCTCCCGTCCATGCCGGGGCCTAAGACCTTGTGTGGAGTCGGGGCCGGAACCTGAGGATTCCTCTCCAGTGTTGCCATGGATCTTGGGGTGCTTCTGAGTCTCCCCAGAGGAGTCAGGCCTCGTATCGAGTGGGGGCATGCACGTGCGCTTTACTCCCGAGCTGCAGCAGTAGTGTCACGCGTCCTGTCACGTGGATCAAGGGATGTGTGGCTTTCCCTCGAGGCTGTCCCTGGAGGCTTTCCCACGAGGCTTACCCACAGGGCTGTGCCACGTGCCACCTTGGTGTGAGTCGATCCTCGGCGTGAAAGACGAGCCGGTGAAGGGAAAAGAGGTTCCTCTGGAATGGACTGAGACATCTGGGGGACTCTTGGAATGGTGGCAGGACCCTGGAGTTCCTCTCGCCGTTCCTGTTGAGAGGGCCTCCTCTTGAGATGCGACGGGAACGCCGGGAACTCTTTCCCGAAGCAGCAGGGAAAGAATCCCTCATCTCGAGCTACGAGGCGGAAACGGGGCTCCTCTGGATGTGGGCGGGACCCTCGTGTTTCCTCTCGAGTGGAGACGGGTATGTCGGGGAACTTCTTGATTTGCACCAAGGGTGTGAAGGACCCTTTCGAAGTTCCAGAGGGGAGGTGTGATCAGCCTCTAGACGCCTCAGCGGAAATGGGTCTCATCTCGCCTGGAGGGGAGAACCTCCTGGATTTTCTCGAGTTGCGGCAGGTCTTCTCTAGTTACGACGGGGACCTCAGGGACCCGCTCTGGTGACCTCAGGAAAGGCCAGTCCCCATGCGAGTTGCTAGGGGGCATCTCGGGATTCCTCTCCCGTCCATGCCGGGGCCTAAGACCTTGTGTGGAGTCGGGGCCGGAACCTGAGGATTCCTCTCCAGTGTTGCCGTGGATCTTGGGGTGCTTCTGAGTCTCCCCAGGGGAGTCAGGCCTCGTCTCGAGTGGGGGCATGCACGTGCGCTTTCCTCCCGAGCTGCAGCAGTAGTGTCACGCTTCCTGTCACGTGGATCAAGGGATCTGTGGCTTTCCCTCGAGGCTGTCCCTCGAGGCTTTCCCACGAGGCTTTCCCACAGGGCTGTGCCACGTGCCACCTTGGTGAGAGTCGATCCTCAGCGTGAAAGACGAGCTGGTGAAGGGAAACGAGGTTCCTCTGGTATAGACTGAGACATCTGGGGGACTCTTGGAATGGTGGCACGACCCTGGAGTTCCTCTCGCCGTTCCTGTTGAGAGGGCCTCCTCTTGACATGCGACGGGAACGCCGGGAACTCTTTCCCAACGAAGCAGGGAAAGGATCCCTCATCTCGAGCTACGAGGCGGAAACGGGGCTCCTCTGGATGTGGGCGGTACCCTCGTGAATCCTCTCGAGTGGAGACGGGTATGTCGTTGAACTTCTTGATTTGCACCAAGGGTGTGAAGGACCCTTTCGAAGTTCCAGAGGTGAGGTGTGATCAGCCTCGAGACGCCTCAGCGGAAATGGGCCGCATCTCGCCTGGAGGGGAGAACCTCCTGGATTTTCTTGAGTTGCGGCAGCTCTTCTCGAGTTACGACGGGGAACTCAGGGACCCGCTCTGGTGGCCTCAGGAACGGCCAGTCCCCATGCGAGTTACTAGGGGGCAGCTCGGGATTCCTCTCCCGTCCATGCCGGGGCCTAAGACCTTGTGTGGAGCCGGGGCCGGAACCTGAGGATTCCTCTCCAGTGTTGCCATGGATCTTGGGGTGCTTCTGAGTCTCCCCAGGGGAGTCAGGCCTCGTCTCGAGTGGGGGCATACACGTGCGCTTTCCTCCCGAGCTGCAGCAGTAGTGTCACGCTTCCTGTCAGGTGGATCAAGGGATCTGTGGCTTTCCCTCGAGGCTGACCCTCGAGGCTTTCCCACGAGGCTTTCCCACAGGGCTGTGCCACGTGCCACCTTGGTGTGAGTCGATCCTCGGCGTCAAAGATGAGCCGGTGTAGGGAAAAGAGGTTCCTATGGTATGGACTGAGACATCTGGGGGAGTCTTGGAATGGTGGCACGACCCTGAAGTTCCTCTCGCCGTTCCTCTTGAGAGGGCCTCCTCTTGAGATGCGATGGGAACGCCGGGAACTCTTTCCAGACGAAGCAGGGAAAGGATCCCTCATCTCGAGCTACGAGGCGGAAACGGGGCTCCTCTGGATGTGGGCGGGACCCTCGTGTTTCCTCTCGAGGGGTGTCGGGTATGTCGGGGAACATCTTGATTTGCACCAAGTGTGTGAAGGACCCTTTCGAAGTTCCAGAGGTGAGGTGTGATCAGCCTCGAGACGCCTCAGAGGAAATGGGCCTCGTCTCACCTGGAGGGGAGAACCTCCTGGATTTTCTCGAGTTGCGGCAGGTCTTCTCGAGTTACGACGGGGAACTCAGGGACCCGCTCTGGTGGCCTCAGGAAAGGCCAGTCCCCATGCGAGTTGCTAGGGGCCATCTCGGGATTTCTCTCCCGTCCATTTCGGGTCTAAAGACCTTTTGTGGAGTCGGGGCCGGAACCTGGGGATTCCTCTCCAGTGTTGCCATGGATCTTGGGGTGCTTCTGAGTCTCCCCAGGGAAATCAGGCCTCGTCTCGAGTGGGGGCATGCACGTGCGGTTTCCTCCCGAGCTGCAGCAGTAGTGTCACGCTTCCTGTCACGTGGATCAAGGGATCTGTGGCTTTCCCTCGAGGCTGTCCCTCGAGGCTTTCCCACGAGGCTTTCCCACAGGGCTGTGCCACGTGCCACCTTGGTGGGAGTCGATCCTCGGCGTGAAAGACGAGCCGGTGAAGGGAAAAGAGGTTCCTCTGGAATGGACTGAGACATCTGGGGGACTCTTGGAATGGTGGCACGACCCTGGAGTTCCTCTCGCCGTTCCTGTTGAGAGGGCCTCCTCTTGAGATGCGACGGGAACGCCGGGAACTCTTTCCCGACGAAGCAGGGAAAGGATCCCTCATCTCGAGCTACGAGGCGGAAACGGGGCTCCTCTGGATGTGGGCGGGACCCTCGTGATTCCTCTCGAGTGGAGACGGGTATGTCGGGGAACTTCTTGATTAGCACCAAGGGTGTGAAGGACCCTTTCGAAGATCCAGAGGTGAGGTGTGATCAGCCTCGAGACGCCTCAGCGGAAATGGGCCTCGTCTCGCCGGGAGGGGAGAACCTACTGGATTTTCTCGAGTTGTGGCAGGTCTTCTCGAGTTAAAACGGGGACCTCAGGGACCCGCTCTGGTGGCCTCATGAAAGGCCAGTCCCCATGCGAGTTGCTAGGGGACCTCTCGGGATTCCTCTCCCGTCCATGCCGGGGCCTCAGTCCTTGTGTGGAGTCGGGGCCGGAACCTGAGGATTCCTCTCCAGTGTTGCCATGGATCTTGGGGTGCTTCTGAGTCTCCCCAGGGGAGTCAGGCCTCGTCTCGAGTGGGGGCATGCACGTGCGCTTTCCTCCCGAGCTGCAGCAGTAGTGTCACGCGTCCTGTCACGTGGATCAAGGGATGTGTGGCTTTCCCTCGAGGCTGTCACTGGAGGCTTTCCCACGAGGCTTACCCACAAGGCTGTGCCACGTGCCACCTTGGTGTGAGTCGATCCTCGGCGTGAAAGACGAGCCAGTGAAGGGAAAAGAGGTTCCTCTGGAATGGACTCAGACATCTGGGGGACTCTTGGAATGGTGGCAGGACCCTGGAGTTCCTCTCGCCGTTCCTGTTGAGAGGGCCTCCTCTTGAGATGCGACGGGAACGCCGGGAACTCTTTCCCGAAGAAGCAGGGAAAGAATCCCTCATCTCGAGCTACGAGGCGGAAACGGGGCTCCTCTGGATGTGGGCGGGACCCTCGTGTTTCCTCTCGAGTGGAGACGGGTATGTCGGGGAACTTCTTGATTTGCACCAAGGGTGTGAAGGACCCTTTCGAAGTTCCAGAGGTGAGGTGTGATCAGCCTCGAGACGCCTCAGCGGAAATGGGCCTCATCTCGCCTGGAGTGGAGAACCTACTGGATTTTCTCGAGTTGTGGCAGGTCTTCTCGAGTTATGACGGGGTCCTCAGGGACCCGCTCTGGTGGCCTCATGAAAGGCCAGTCCCCATGCGAGTTGCTAGGGGACCTCTCGGGATTCCTCTCCCGTCCATGCCGGGGCCTCAGTCCTTGTGTGGAGTCGGGGCCGGAACCTGAGGATTCCTCTCCAGTGTTGCCATGGATCTTGGGGTGCTTCTGAGTCTCCCCAGGGGAGTCAGGCCTCGTCTCGAGTGGGGGCATGCACGTGCGCTTTCCTCCCGAGCTGCAGCAGTAGTGTCACGCTTCCTGTCACGTGGATCAAGGGATCTGTGGCTTTCCCTCGAGGCTGTCTCTCGAGGCTTTCCCACGAGGCTCTCCCACAGGGCTGTGCCACGTGCCACCTTGGTGTGAGTCGATCCTCGGCGTGAAAGACGAGCCGGTGAAGGGAAACGAGATTCCTCTGGAATGGACTGAGACATCTGGGGGACTCCAGGAATGGTGGCACGACACCGGAGTTACTCTCTCCGTTCCTGTTGAGAGGGCCTCCTCTTGAGATGCGACGGGAACGCCGGGAACTCTTTCCCGACGAAGCAGGGAAAGGATCCCTCATCTCGAGGTACGAGGCGGAAACGTGGCTCCTCTGGATGTGGGCGGTACCCTCGTGTTTCCTCTCGAGGGGAGACGGGTATGTCGGGGAACTTCTTGATTAGCACCAAGGGTGTGAAGGACCCTTTCGAAGATCCAGAGGTGAGGTGTGATCAGCCTCGAGACGCCTCAGCGGAAATGGGCCTCATCTCGCCGGGAGGGGAGAACCTACTGGATTTTCTCGAGTTGTGGCAGGTCTTCTCGAGTTACAACGGGGACCTCAGGGACCCGCTCTGGTGGCCTCATGAAAGGCCAGTCCCCATGCGAGTTGCTAGGGGACCTCTCGGGATTCCTCTCCCGTCCATGCCGGGGCCTCAGTCCTTGTGTGGAGTCGGGGCCGGAACCTCAGGATTCCTCTCCAGTGTTGCCATGGATCTTGGGTTGCTTCTGAGTCTCCCCAGGGGAGTCAGGCCTCGTCTCCAGTGGGGGATGCACGTGTGCTTTCCTCCCGAGCTGCAGCAGTAGTGTCACGCGTCCTGTCACGTGGATCAAGGGATGTGTGGCTTTCCCTCGAGGCTGTCCCTGGAGGCTTTCCCACGAGGCTTACCCACAAGGCTGTGCCACGTGCCACCTTGGTGTGAGTCGATCCTCGGCGTGAAAGACGAGCCGGTGAAGGGAAAAGAGGTTCCTCTGGAATGGACTCAGACATCTGGGGGACTCTTGGAATGGTGGCAGGACCCTGGAGTTCCTCTCGCCGTTCCTGTTGAGAGGGCCTCCTCTTGAGATGCGACGGGAATGCCGGGAACTCTTTCCCGAAGAAACAGGGAAAGAATCCCTCATCTCGAGCTACGAGGCGGAAACGGGGCTCCTCTGGATGTGGGCGGGACCCTCGTGTTTCCTCTCGAGTGGAGACGGGTATGTCGGGGAACTTCTTGATTTGCACCAAGGGTGTGAAGGACCCTTTCGAAGTTCCAGAGGTGAGGTGTGATCAGCCTCGAGACGCCTCAGCGGAAATGGGCCTCATCTCGCCTGGAGGGGAGAACCTACTGGATTTTCTCGAGTTGTGGCAGGTCTTCTCGAGTTATGACGGGGTCCTCAGGGACCCGCTCTGGTGGCCTCATGAAAGGCCAGTCCCCATGCGAGTTGCTACGGGACCTCTCGGGATTCCTCTCCCGTCCATGCCGGGGCCTCAGTCCTTGTGTGGAGTCGGGGCCGGAACCTGAGGATTCCTCTCCAGTGTTGCCATGGATCTTGGGGTGCTTCTGAGTCTCCCCAGGGGAGTCAGGCCTCGTCTCGAGTGGGGGCATGCACGTGCGCTTTCCTCCCGAGGTGCAGCAGTAGTGTCACGCTTCCTGTCACGTGGATCAAGGGATCTGTGGCTTTCCCTCGAGGCTATCCCTCGAGGCTTTCCCACGAGGCTTTCCCACAGGGCTGTGCCACGTGCCACCTTGGTGTGAGTCGATCCTCGGCGTGAAAGACGAGCCGGTGAAGGGAAAAGAGGTTCCTCTGGAATGGACTGAGACATCTGGGGGCTCTTGGAATGGTGGCACGACCCTGGAGTTCCTCTCGCCGTTCCTGTTGAGAGGGCCTCCTCTTGAGATGCGACGGGAACGCCGGGAACTCTTTCCCGACGAAGCAGGGAAAGGATCCCTCATCTCGAGCTACGAGGCGGAAAAGGGGCTCCTCTGGATGTGGGCGGGACCCTCGTGATTCCTCTCGAGTGGAGACGGGTATGTCGGGGAACTTCTTGATTTGCACCAAGGGTGTGAAGGACCTTTTCGAAGTTCCAGAGGTGAGGTGTGATCAGCCTCGAAACGCCTCAGCGGAAATGGGCCTCATCTCGCCTGGAGGGGCGAACCTACTGGATTTTCTCGAGTTGTGGCATGTCTTCTCGAGTTACGACGGGGACCTCAGGGACCCGCTCTGGTGGCCTCAGGAAAGGCCAGTCCCCATGCGAGATGCTAGGGGACCTCTCGGGATTCCTCTCCCGTCCATGCCGGGGCCTCAGTCCTTGTGTGGAGTCGGGGCCGGAACCTGAGGATTCCTCTCCAGTGTTGCCATGGATCTTGGGGTGCTTCTGAGTCTCCCCAGAGGAGTCAGGCCTCGTCTCGAGTGGGGGCATGCACGTGCGCTTTCCTCCCGAGCTGCAGCAGTAGTGTCACGCGTCCTGTCACGTGGATCAAGGGATGTGTGGCTTTCCCTCGAGGCTGTCCCTGGAGGCTTTCCCACGAGGCTTACCCACAGGGCTGTGCCACGTGCCACCTTGGTGTGAGTCGATCCTCGGCGTGAAAGACGAGCCGGTGAAGGGAAAAGAGGTTCCTCTGGAATGGACAGAGACATCTGGGGGACTCTTGGAATGGTGGCAGGACCCTGGAGTTCCTCTCGCCGTTCCTGTTGAGAGGGCCTCCTCTTGAGATGCGACGGGAACGCCGGGAACTCTTTCCCGAAGCAGCAGGGAAAGAATCCCTCATCTCGAGCTACGAGGCGGAAACGGGGCTCCTCTGGATGTGGGCGGGACCCTCGTGTTTCCTCTCGAGTGGAGACGGGTATGTCGGGGAACTTCTTGATTTGCACCAAGGGTGTGAAGGACCCTTTCGAAGTTTCAGAGGTGAGGTGTGATCAGCCTCGAGACGTCTCAGCGGAAATGGGCCTCATCTCGCCTGGAGGGGAGAACCTCCTGGATTTAATCGAGTTGCGGCAGGTCTTCTCGAGTTACGACGGGGACCTCAGGGACCCGCTCTGGTGGCCTCAGGAAAGGCCAGTCCCCATTCGAGTTGCTAGGGGACCTCTCGGGATTCCTCTCCCGTCCATGCCAGGGCCTCAGTCCTTGTGTGGAGTCGGGGCCGGAACCTGAAGATTCCTCTCCAGTGTTGCCATGGATCTTGGGGTGCTTCTGAGTCTCCCCAGAGGAGTCAGGCCTCGTCTCGAGTGGGGGCATGCACGTGCGCTTTCCTCCCGAGCTGCAGCAGTAGTGTCACGCGTCCTGTCACGTGGATCAAGGGATGTGTGGCTTTCCCTCGAGGCTGTCCCTGGAGGCTTTCCCACGAGGCTTACCCACAGGGCTGTGCCACGTGCCACCTTGGTGTGAGTCGATCCTCGGCGTGAAAGACGAGCCGGTGAAGGGAAAAGAGGTTCCTCTGGAATGGACTGAGACATCTGGGGGACTCTTGGAATGGTGGCAGGACCCTGGAGTTCCTCTCGCCGTTCCTGTTGAGAGGGCCTCCCCTTGAGATGCGACGGGAACGCCGGGAACTCTTTCCCGAAGCAGCAGGGAAAGAATCCCTCATCTCGAGCTACCAGGCGGAAACGGGGCTCCTATGGATGTGGGCGGGACCCTCGTGTTTCCTCTCGAGTGGAGACGGGTATGTCGGGGAACTTCTTGATTTGCACCAAGGGTGTGAAGGACCCTTTCGAAGTTCCAGAGGGGAGGTGTGATCAGCCTCTAGACGCCTCAGCGGAAATGGGCCTCATCTCGCCTGGAGGGGAGAACCTCCTGGATTTTCTCGAGTTGCGGCAGGTCTTCTCTAGTTACGACGGGGACCTCAGGGACCCGCTCTGGTGGCCTCAGGAAAGGCCAGTCCCCATGCGAGTTGCTAGGGGGCATCTCGGGATTCCTCTCCCGTCCATGCCGGGGCCTCAGTCCTTGTGTGGAGTCGGGGCCGGAACCTGAGGATTCCTCTCCAGTGTTGCCGTGGATCTTGGGGTGCTTCTGAGTCTCCCCAGGGGAGTCAGGCCTCGTCTCCAGTGGGGGCATGCACGTGCGCTTTCCTCCCGAGCTGCAGCAGTAGTGTCACGCTTCCTGTCACGTGGATCAAGGGATCTGTGGCTTTCCCTCGAGGCTGTCCCTCGAGGCTTTCCCATGAGGCTTTCCCACAGGGCTGTGCCACGTGCCACCTTGGCGTGAGTCGATCCTCGGCGTGAAAGACGAGCCGATGACAGGAAAAGAGGTTCCTCTGGAATGGACTGAGACATCTGGGGGACTCTTGGAATGGTGGCACGACCCTGGAGTTCCTCTCGCCATTCCTGTTGAGAGGGCCTCCTCTTGAGGTGCGACGGGAACGCTGGGAACTCTTTCCCGACGAAGCAGGGAAAGGATCCCTCATCTCGAGCTACGAGGCGGAAACGGGGCTCCTCTGGATGTGGACGGGACCCTCGTGTTTCCTCTCGAGTGGAGACGGGTATGTCGGGAAACTTCTTGATTTGCCCCAACGGTGTGAAGGACACTTTCGAAGTTCCAGAGGTGAGGTGTGATCAGCCTCGAGACGACTCAGCGGAAATGGGCCTCATCTCGCCTGGAGGGGAGAACCTCCTGGATTTTCTCGAGTTGCGGCAGGTCTTCTCGAGTTACGACGGGGACCTCAGGGACCCGCTCTGGTGGCCTCTGGAAAGGCCAGTCCCCATGCGAGTTGCTAGGGGACCTCTCGGGATTCCTCTCCCGTCCATGCCGGGGCCTCAGTCCTTGTGTGGAGTCGGGGCCGGAACCTGAGGATTCCTCTCCAGTGTTGCCATGGATCTTGGGGTGCTTCTGAGTCTCCCCAGAGGAGTCAGGCCTCGTATCGAGTGGGGGCATGCACGTGCGCTTTACTCCCGAGCTGCAGCAGTAGTGTCACGCGTCCTGTCACGTGGATCAAGGGATGTGTGGCTTTCCCTCGAGGCTGTCCCTGGAGGCTTTCCCACGAGGCTTACCCACAGGGCTGTGCCACGTGCCACCTTGGTGTGAGTCGATCCTCGGCGTGAAAGACGAGCCGGTGAAGGGAAAAGAGGTTCCTCTGGAATGGACTGAGACATCTGGGGGACTCTTGGAATGGTGGCAGGACCCTGGAGTTCCTCTCGCCGTTCCTGTTGAGAGGGCCTCCTCTTGAGATGCGACGGGAACGCCGGGAACTCTTTCCCGAAGCAGCAGGGAAAGAATCCCTCATCTCGAGCTACGAGGCGGAAACGGGGCTCCTCTGGATGTGGGCGGGACCCTCGTGTTTCCTCTCGAGTGGAGACGGGTATGTCGGGGAACTTCTTGATTTGCACCAAGGGTGTGAAGGACCCTTTCGAAGTTCCAGAGGGGAGGTGTGATCAGCCTCTAGACGCCTCAGCGGAAATGGGTCTCATCTCGCCTGGAGGGGAGAACCTCCTGGATTTTCTCGAGTTGCGGCAGGTCTTCTCTAGTTACGACGGGGACCTCAGGGACCCGCTCTGGTGACCTCAGGAAAGGCCAGTCCCCATGCGAGTTGCTAGGGGGCATCTCGGGATTCCTCTCCCGTCCATGCCGGGGCCTAAGACCTTGTGTGGAGTCGGGGCCGGAACCTGAGGATTCCTCTCCAGTGTTGCCGTGGATCTTGGGGTGCTTCTGAGTCTCCCCAGGGGAGTCAGGCCTCGTCTCGAGTGGGGGCATGCACGTGCGCTTTCCTCCCGAGCTGCAGCAGTAGTGTCACGCTTCCTGTCACGTGGATCAAGGGATCTGTGGCTTTCCCTCGAGGCTGTCCCTCGAGGCTTTCCCACGAGGCTTTCCCACAGGGCTGTGCCACGTGCCACCTTGGTGAGAGTCGATCCTCAGCGTGAAAGACGAGCTGGTGAAGGGAAACGAGGTTCCTCTGGTATAGACTGAGACATCTGGGGGACTCTTGGAATGGTGGCACGACCCTGGAGTTCCTCTCGCCGTTCCTGTTGAGAGGGCCTCCTCTTGACATGCGACGGGAACGCCGGGAACTCTTTCCCAACGAAGCAGGGAAAGGATCCCTCATCTCGAGCTACGAGGCGGAAACGGGGCTCCTCTGGATGTGGGCGGTACCCTCGTGAATCCTCTCGAGTGGAGACGGGTATGTCGTTGAACTTCTTGATTTGCACCAAGGGTGTGAAGGACCCTTTCGAAGTTCCAGAGGTGAGGTGTGATCAGCCTCGAGACGCCTCAGCGGAAATGGGCCGCATCTCGCCTGGAGGGGAGAACCTCCTGGATTTTCTTGAGTTGCGGCAGCTCTTCTCGAGTTACGACGGGGAACTCAGGGACCCGCTCTGGTGGCCTCAGGAACGGCCAGTCCCCATGCGAGTTACTAGGGGGCAGCTCGGGATTCCTCTCCCGTCCATGCCGGGGCCTAAGACCTTGTGTGGAGCCGGGGCCGGAACCTGAGGATTCCTCTCCAGTGTTGCCATGGATCTTGGGGTGCTTCTGAGTCTCCCCAGGGGAGTCAGGCCTCGTCTCGAGTGGGGGCATACACGTGCGCTTTCCTCCCGAGCTGCAGCAGTAGTGTCACGCTTCCTGTCAGGTGGATCAAGGGATCTGTGGCTTTCCCTCGAGGCTGACCCTCGAGGCTTTCCCACGAGGCTTTCCCACAGGGCTGTGCCACGTGCCACCTTGGTGTGAGTCGATCCTCGGCGTCAAAGATGAGCCGGTGTAGGGAAAAGAGGTTCCTATGGTATGGACTGAGACATCTGGGGGAGTCTTGGAATGGTGGCACGACCCTGAAGTTCCTCTCGCCGTTCCTCTTGAGAGGGCCTCCTCTTGAGATGCGATGGGAACGCCGGGAACTCTTTCCAGACGAAGCAGGGAAAGGATCCCTCATCTCGAGCTACGAGGCGGAAACGGGGCTCCTCTGGATGTGGGCGGGACCCTCGTGTTTCCTCTCGAGGGGTGTCGGGTATGTCGGGGAACATCTTGATTTGCACCAAGGGTGTGAAGGACCCTTTCGAAGTTCCAGAGGTGAGGTGTGATCAGCCTCGAGACGCCTCAGAGGAAATGGGCCTCGTCTCACCTGGAGGGGAGAACCTCCTGGATTTTCTCGAGTTGCGGCAGGTCTTCTCGAGTTACGACGGGGAACTCAGGGACCCGCTCTGGTGGCCTCAGGAAAGGCCAGTCCCCATGCGAGTTGCTAGGGGCCATCTCGGGATTTCTCTCCCGTCCATTTCGGGTCTAAAGACCTTTTGTGGAGCCGGGGCCGGAACCTGAGGATTCCTCTCCAGTGTTGCCATGGATCTTGGGGTGCTTCTGAGTCTCCCCAGGGAAATCAGGCCTCGTCTCGAGTGGGGGCATGCACGTGCGGTTTCCTCCCGAGCTGCAGCAGTAGTGTCACGCTTCCTGTCACGTGGATCAAGGGATCTGTGGCTTTCCCTCGAGGCTGTCCCTCGAGGCTTTCCCACGAGGCTTTCCCACAGGGCTGTGCCACGTGCCACCTTGGTGGGAGTCGATCCTCGGCGTGAAAGACGAGCCGGTGAAGGGAAAAGAGGTTCCTCTGGAATGGACTGAGACATCTGGGGGACTCTTGGAATGGTGGCAGGACCCTGGAGTTCCTCTCGCCGTTCCTGTTGAGAGGGCCTCCTCTTGAGATGCGACGGGAACGCCGGGAACTCTTTCCCGACGAAGCAGGGAAAGGATCCCTCATCTCGAGCTACGAGGCGGAAAAGGGGCTCCTCTGGATGTGGGCGGGACCCTCGTGATTCCTCTCGAGTGGAGACGGGTATGTCGGGGAACTTCTTGATTAGCACCAAGGGTGTGAAGGACCCTTTCGAAGATCCAGAGGTGAGGTGTGATCAGCCTCGAGACGCCTCAGCGGAAATGGGCCTCGTCTCGCCGGGAGGGGAGAACCTACTGGATTTTCTCGAGTTGTGGCAGGTCTTCTCGAGTTAAAACGGGGACCTCAGGGACCCGCTCTGGTGGCCTCATGAAAGGCCAGTCCCCATGCGAGTTGCTAGGGGACCTCTCGGGATTCCTCTCCCGTCCATGCCGGGGCCTCAGTCCTTGTGTGGAGTCGGGGCCGGAACCTGAGGATTCCTCTCCAGTGTTGCCATGGATCTTGGGGTGCTTCTGAGTCTCCCCAGGGGAGTCAGGCCTCGTCTCGAGTGGGGGCATGCACGTGCGCTTTCCTCCCGAGCTGCAGCAGTAGTGTCACGCGTCCTGTCACGTGGATCAAGGGATGTGTGGCTTTCCCTCGAGGCTGTCACTGGAGGCTTTCCCACGAGGCTTACCCACAAGGCTGTGCCACGTGCCACCTTGGTGTGAGTCGATCCTCGGCGTGAAAGACGAGCCAGTGAAGGGAAAAGAGGTTCCTCTGGAATGGACTCAGACATCTGGGGGACTCTTGGAATGGTGGCAGGACCCTGGAGTTCCTCTCGCCGTTCCTGTTGAGAGGGCCTCCTCTTGAGATGCGACGGGAACGCCGGGAACTCTTTCCCGAAGAAGCAGGGAAAGAATCCCTCCTCTCGAGCTACGAGGCGGAAACGGGGCTCCTCTGGATGTGGGCGGGACTCTCGTGTTTCCTCTCGAGTGGAGACGGGTATGTCGGGGAACTTCTTGATTTGCACCAAGGGTGTGAAGGACCCTTTCGAAGTTCCAGAGGTGAGGTGTGATCAGCCTCGAGACGCCTCAGTGGAAATGGGCCTCATCTCGCCTGGAGGGGAGAACCTACTGGATTTTCTCGAGTTGTGGCAGGTCTTCTCGAGTTATGACGTGGTCCTCAGGGACCCGCTCTGGTGGCCTCATGAAAGGCCAGTCCCCATGCGAGTTGCTAGGGGACCTCTCGGGATTCCTCTCCCGTCCATGCCGGGGCATCAGTCCTTGTGTGGAGTCGGGGCCGGAACCTGAGGATTCCTCTCCAGTGTTGCCATGGATCTTGGGGTGCTTCTGAGTCTCCCCAGGGGAGTCAGGCCTCGTCTCGAGTGGGGGCATGCACGTGCGCTTTCCTCCCGAGCTGCAGCAGTAGTGTCACGCTTCCTGTCACGTGGATCAAGGGATCTGTGGCTTTCCCTCGAGGCTGTCTCTCGAGGCTTTCCCACGAGACTCTCCCACAGGGCTGTGCCACGTGCCACCTTGGTGTGAGTCAATCCTCGGCGTGAAAGACGAGCCGGTGAAGGGAAACGAGATTCCTCTGGAATGGACTGAGACATCTAGGGGACTCCAGGAATGGTGGCACGACACTGGAGTTACTCTCTCCGTTCCTGTTGAGAGGGCCTCCTCTTGAGATGCGACAGGAACGCCGGGAACTCTTTCCCGACGAAGCAGGGAAAGGATCCCTCATCTCGAGGTACGAGGCGGAAACGGGGCTCCTCTGGATGTGGGCGGTACCCTCGTGTTTCCTCTCGAGGGGAGACGGGTATGTCGGGGAACTTCTTGATTAGCACCAAGGGTGTGAAGGACCCTTTCGAAGATCCAGAGGTGAGGTGTGATCAGCCTCGAGACGCCTCAGCGGAAATGGGCCTCATCTCGCTGGGAGGGGAGAACCTACTGGATTTTCTCGAGTTGTGGCAGGTCTCCTCGAGTTACAACGGGGACCTCAGGGACCCGCTCTGGTGGCCTCATGAAAGGCCAGTCCCCATGCGAGTTGCTAGGGGACCTCTCGGGATTCCTCTCCCGTCCATGCCGGGGCCTCAGTCCTTGTGTGGAGTCGGGGCCGGAACCTGAGGATTCCTCTCCAGTGTTGCCATGGATCTTGGGTTGCTTCTGAGTCTCCCCAGGGGAGTCAGGCCTCGTCTCCAGTGGGGGCATGCACGTGTGCTTTCCTCCCGAGCTGCAGCAGTAGTGTCACGCGTCCTGTCACGTGGATCAAGGGATGTGTGGCTTTCCCTCGAGGCTGTCCCTGGAGGCTTTCCCACGAGGCTTACCCACAAGGCTGTGCCACGTGCCACCTTGGTGTGAGTCGATCCTCGGCGTGAAAGACGAGCCGGTGAAGGGAAATGAGGTTCCTCTGGAATGGACTCAGACATCTGGGGGACTCTTGGAATGGTGGCATGACCCTGGAGTTCCTCTCGCCGTTCCTGTTGAGAGGGCCTCCTCTTGAGATGCGACGGGAACGCCGGGAACTCTTTCCCGAAGAAACAGGGAAAGAATCCCTCAACTCGAGCTACGAGGCGGAAACGGGGCTCCTCTGGATGTGGGCGGGACCCTCGTGTTTCCTCTCGAGTGGAGACGGGTATGTCGGGGAACTTCTTGATTTGCACCAAGGGTGTGAAGGACCCTTTCGAAGTTCCAGAGGTGAGGTGTGATCAGCCTCGAGACGCCTCAGCGGAAATGGGCCTCATCTCGCCTGGAGGGGAGAACCTACTGGATTTTCTCGAGTTGTGGCAGGTCTTCTCGAGTTATGACGGGGTCCTCAGGGACCCGCTCTGGTGGCCTCATGAAAGGCCAGTCCCCATGCGAGTTGCTAGGGGACCTCTCGGGATTCCTCTCCCGTCCATGCCGGGGCCTCAGTCCTTGTGTGGAGTCGGGGCCGGAACCTGAGGATTCCTCTCCAGTGTTGCCATGGATCTTGGGGTGCTTCTGAGTCTTCCCAGGGGAGTCAGGCCTCGTCTCGAGTGGGGGCATGCACGTGCGCTTTCCTCCCGAGCTGCAGCAGTAGTGTCACGCGTCCTGTCACGTGGATCAAGGGATGTGTGGCTTTCCCTCGAGGCTGTCACTGGAGGCTTTCCCACGAGGCTTACCCACAAGGCTGTGCCACGTGCCACCTTGGTGTGAGTCGATCCTCGGCGTGAAAGACGAGCCAGTGAAGGGAAAAGAGGTTCCTCTGGAATGGACTCAGACATCTGGGGGACTCTTGGAATGGTGGCAGGACCCTGGAGTTCCTCTCGCCGTTCCTGTTGAGAGGGCCTCCTCTTGAGATGCGACGGGAACGCCGGGAACTCTTTCCCGAAGAAGCAGGGAAAGAATCCCTCATCTCGAGCTACGAGGCGGAAACGGGGCTCCTCTGGATGTGGGCGGGACCCTCGTGTTTCCTCTCGAGTGGAGACGGGTATGTCGGGGAACTTCTTGATTTGCACCAAGGGTGTGAAGGACCCTTTCGAAGTTCCAGAGGTGAGGTGTGATCAGCCTCGAGACGCCTCAGCGGAAATGGGCCTCATCTCGCCTGGAGTGGAGAACCTACTGGATTTTCTCGAGTTGTGGCAGGTCTTCTCGAGTTACGACGGGGACCTCAGGGACCCGCTCTGGTGGCCTCATGAAAGGCCAGTCCCCATGCGAGTTGCTAGGGGACCTCTCGGGATTCCTCTCCCGTCCATGCCGGGGCCTCAGTCCTTGTGTGGAGTCGGGGCCGGAACCTGAGGATTCCTCTCCAGTGTTGCCATGGATCTTGGGGTGCTTCTGAGTCTCCCCAGGGGAGTCAGGCCTCGTCTCGAGTGGGGGCATGCACGTGCGCTTTCCTCCCGAGCTGCAGCAGTAGTGTCACGCTTCCTGTCACGTGGATCAAGGGATCTGTGGCTTTCCCTCGAGGCTGTCTCTCGAGGCTTTCCCACGAGGCTCTCCCACAGGGCTGTGCCACGTGCCACCTTGGTGTGAGTCGATCCTCGGCGTGAAAGACGAGCCGGTGAAGGGAAACGAGATTCCTCTGGAATGGACTGAGACATCTGGGGGACTCCAGGAATGGTGGCACGACACTGGAGTTACTCTCTCCGTTCCTGTTGAGAGGGCCTCCTCTTGAGATGCGACGGGAACGCCGGGAACTCTTTCCCGACGAAGCAGGGAAAGGATCCCTCATCTCGAGGTACGAGGCGGAAACGGGGCTCCTCTGGATGTGGGCGGTACCCTCGTGTTTCCTCTCGAGGGGAGACGGGTATGTCGGGGAACTTCTTGATTAGCACCAAGGGTGTGAAGGACCCTTTCGAAGATCCAGAGGTGAGGTGTGATCAGCCTCGAGACGCCTCAGCGGAAATGGGCCTCATCTCGCCGGGAGGGGAGAACCTACTGGATTTTCTCGAGTTGTGGCTGGTCTTCTCGAGTTACAACGGGGACCTCAGGGACCCGCTCTGGTGGCCTCATGAAAGGCCAGTCCCCATGCGAGTTGCTAGGGGACCTCTCGGGATTCCTCTCCCGTCCATGCCGGGGCCTCAGTCCTTGTGTGGAGTCGGGGCCGGAACCTGAGGATTCCTCTCCAGTGTTGCCATGGATCTTGGGTTGCTTCTGAGTCTCCCCAGGGGAGTCAGGCCTCGTCTCCAGTGGGGGCATGCACGTGTGCTTTCCTCCCGAGCTGCAGCAGTAGTGTCACGCGTCCTGTCACGTGGATCAAGGGATGTGTGGCTTTCCCTCGAGGCTGTCCCTGGAGGCTTTCCCACGAGGCTTACCCACAAGGCTGTGCCACGTGCCACCTTGGTGTGAGTCGATCCTCGGCGTGAAAGACGAGCCGGTGAAGGGAAAAGAGGTTCCTCTGGAATGGACTCAGACATCTGGGGGACTCTTGGAATGGTGGCACGACCCTGGAGTGCCTCTCGCCGTTCCTGTTGAGAGGGCCTCCTCTTGAGATGCGACGGGAACGCCGGGAACTCTTTCCCGAAGAAACAGGGAAAGAATCCCTCATCTCGAGCTACGAGGCGGAAACGGGGCTCCTCTGGATGTGGGCGGGACCCTCGTGTTTCCTCTCGAGTGGAGACGGGTATGTCGGGGAACTTCTTGATTTGCACCAAGGGTGTGAAGGACCCTTTCGAAGTTCCAGAGGTGAGGTGTGATCAGCCTCGAGACGCCTCAGCGGAAATGGGCCTCATCTCGCCTGGAGGGGAGAACCTACTGGATTTTCTCGAGTTGTGGCAGGTCTTCTCGAGTTATGACGGGGTCCTCAGGGACCCGCTCTGGTGGCCTCATGAAAGGCCAGTCCCCATGCGAGTTGCTACGGGACCTCTCGGGATTCCTCTCCCGTCCATGCCGGGGCCTCAGTCCTTGTGTGGAGTCGGGGCCGGAACCTGAGGATTCCTCTCCAGTGTTGCCATGGATCTTGGGGTGCTTCTGAGTCTCCCCAGGGGAGTCAGGCCTCGTCTCGAGTGGGGGCATGCACGTGCGCTTTCCTCCCGAGGTGCAGCAGTAGTGTCACGCTTCCTGTCACGTGGATCAAGGGATCTGTGGCTTTCCCTCGAGGCTGTCCCTCGAGGCTTTCCCACGAGGCTTTCCCACAGGGCTGTGCCACGTGCCACCTTGGTGTGAGTCGATCCTCGGCGTGAAAGACGAGCCGGTGAAGGGAAAAGAGGTTCCTCTGGAATGGACTGAGACATCTGGGGGACTCTTGGAATGGTGGCACGACCCTGGAGTTCCTCTCGCCGTTCCTGTTGAGAGGGCCTCCTCTTGAGATGCGACGGGAACGCCGGGAACTCTTTCCCGAAGAAACAGGGAAAGAATCCCTCATCTCGAGCTACGAGGCGGAAACGGGGCTCCTCTGGATGTGGGCGGGACCCTCGTGTTTCCTCTCGAGTGGAGACGGGTATGTCGGGGAACTTCTTGATTTGCACCAAGGGTGTGAAGGACCCTTTCGAAGTTCCAGAGGTGAGGTGTGATCAGCCTCGAGACGCCTCAGCGGAAATGGGCCTCATCTCGCCTGGAGGGGAGAACCTACTGGATTTTCTCGAGTTGTGGCAGGTCTTCTCGAGTTATGACGGGGTCCTCAGGGACCCGCTCTGGTGGCCTCATGAAAGGCCAGTCCCCATGCGAGTTGCTACGGGACCTCTCGGGATTCCTCTCCCGTCCATGCCGGGGCCTCAGTCCTTGTGTGGAGTCGGGGCCGGAACCTGAGGATTCCTCTCCAGTGTTGCCATGGATCTTGGGGTGCTTCTGAGTCTCCCCAGGGGAGTCAGGCCTCGTCTCGAGTGGGGGCATGCACGTGCGCTTTCCTCCCGAGGTGCAGCAGTAGTGTCACGCTTCCTGTCACGTGGATCAAGGGATCTGTGGCTTTCCCTCGAGGCTGTCCCTCGAGGCTTTCCCACGAGGCTTTCCCACAGGGCTGTGCCACGTGCCACCTTGGTGTGAGTCGATCCTCGGCGTGAAAGACGAGCCGGTGAAGGGAAAAGAGGTTCCTCTGGAATGGACTGAGACATCTGGGGGACTCTTGGAATGGTGGCACGACCCTGGAGTTCCTCTCGCCGTTCCTGTTGAGAGGGCCTCCTCTTGAGATGCGACGGGAACGCCGGGAACTCTTTCCCGACGAAGCAGGGAAAGGATCCCTCATCTCGAGCTACGAGGCGGAAAAGGGGCTCCTCTGGATGTGGGCGGGACCCTCGTGATTCCTCTCGAGTGGAGACGGGTATGTCGGGGAACTTCTTGATTTGCACCAAGGGTGTGAAGGACCTTTTCGAAGTTCCAGAGGTGAGGTGTGATCAGCCTCGAGACGCCTCAGCGGAAATGGGCCTCATCTCGCCTGGAGGGGAGAACCTACTGGATTTTCTCGAGTTGTGGCATGTCTTCTCGAGTTACGACGGGGACCTCAGGGACCCGCTCTGGTGGCCTCAGGAAAGGCCAGTCCCCATGCGAGATGCTAGGGGACCTCTCGGGATTCCTCTCCCGTCCATGCCGGGGCCTCAGTCCTTGTGTGGAGTCGGGGCCGGAACCTGAGGATTCCTCTCCAGTGTTGCCATGGATCTTGGGGTGCTTCTGAGTCTCCCCAGAGGAGTCAGGCCTCGTCTCGAGTGGGGGCATGCACGTGCGCTTTCCTCCCGAGCTGCAGCAGTAGTGTCACGCGTCCTGTCACGTGGATCAAGGGATGTGTGGCTTTCCCTCGAGGCTGTCCCTGGAGGCTTTCCCACGAGGCTTACCCACAGGGCTGTGCCACGTGCCACCTTGGTGTGAGTCGATCCTCGGCGTGAAAGACGAGCCGGTGAAGGGAAAAGAGGTTCCTCTGGAATGGACAGAGACATCTGGGGGACTCTTGGAATGGTGGCAGGACCCTGGAGTTCCTCTCGCCGTTCCTGTTGAGAGGGCCTCCTCTTGAGATGCGACGGGAACGCCGGGAACTCTTTCCCGAAGCAGCAGGGAAAGAATCCCTCATCTCGAGCTACGAGGCGGAAACGGGGCTCCTCTGGATGTGGGCGGGACCCTCGTGTTTCCTCTCGAGTGGAGACGGGTATGTCGGGGAACTTCTTGATTTGCACCAAGGGTGTGAAGGACCCTTTCGAAGTTTCAGAGGTGAGGTGTGATCAGCCTCGAGACGTCTCAGCGGAAATGGGCCTCATCTCGCCTGGAGGGGAGAACCTCCTGGATTTAATCGAGTTGCGGCAGGTCTTCTCGAGTTACGACGGGGACCTCAGGGACCCGCTCTGGTGGCCTCAGGAAAGGCCAGTCCCCATTCGAGTTGCTAGGGGACCTCTCGGGATTCCTCTCCCGTCCATGCCAGGGCCTCAGTCCTTGTGTGGAGTCGGGGCCGGAACCTGAAGATTCCTCTCCAGTGTTGCCATGGATCTTGGGGTGCTTCTGAGTCTCCCCAGAGGAGTCAGGCCTCGTCTCGAGTGGGGGCATGCACGTGCGCTTTCCTCCCGAGCTGCAGCAGTAGTGTCACGCGTCCTGTCACGTGGATCAAGGGATGTGTGGCTTTCCCTCGAGGCTGTCCCTGGAGGCTTTCCCACGAGGCTTACCCACAGGGCTGAGCCACGTGCCACCTTGGTGTGAGTCGATCCTCGGCGTGAAAGACGAGCCGGTGAAGGGAAAAGAGGTTCCTCTGGAATGGACTGAGACATCTGGGGGACTCTTGGAATGGTGGCAGGACCCTGGAGTTCCTCTCGCCGTTCCTGTTGAGAGGGCCTCCTCTTGAGATGCGACGGGAACGCCGGGAACTCTTTCCCGAAGCAGCAGGGAAAGAATCCCTCATCTCGAGCTACGAGGCGGAAACGGGGCTCCTCTGGATGTGGGCGGGACCCTCGTGTTTCCTCTCGAGTGGAGACGGGTATGTCGGGGAACTTCTTGATTTGCACCAAGGGTGTGAAGGACCCTTTCGAAGTTCCAGAGGTGAGGTGTGATCAGCCTCGAGACGCCTCAGCGGAAATGGGCCTCATCTCGCCTGGATGGGAGAACCTACTGGATTTTCTCGAGTTGTGGCAGGTCTTCTCGAGTTATGACGGGGTCCTCAGGGACCCGCTCTGGTGGCCTCATGAAAGGCCAGTCCCCATGCGAGTTGCTACGGGACCTCTCGGGATTCCTCTCCCGTCCATGCCGGGGCCTCAGTCCTTGTGTGGAGTCGGGGCCGGAACCTGAGGATTCCTCTCCAGTGTTGCCATGGATCTTGGGGTGCTTCTGAGTCTCCCCAGGGGAGTCAGGCCTCGTCTCGAGTGGGGGCATGCACGTGCGCTTTCCTCCCGAGGTGCAGCAGTAGTGTCACGCTTCCTGTCACGTGGATCAAGGGATCTGTGGCTTTCCCTCGAGGCTGTCCCTCGAGGCTTTCCCACGAGGCTTTCCCACAGGGCTGTGCCACGTGCCACCTTGGTGTGAGTCGATCCTCGGCGTGAAAGACGAGCCGGTGAAGGGAAAAGAGGTTCCTCTGGAATGGACTGAGACATCTGGGGGACTCTTGGAATGGTGGCACGACCCTGGAGTTCCTCTCGCCGTTCCTGTTGAGAGGGCCTCCTCTTGAGATGCGACGGGAACGCCGGGAACTCTTTCCCGACGAAGCAGGGAAAGGATCCCTCATCTCGAGCTACGAGGCGGAAAAGGGGCTCCTCTGGATGTGGGCGGGACCCTCGTGATTCCTCTCGAGTGGAGACGGGTATGTCGGGGAACTTCTTGATTTGCACCAAGGGTGTGAAGGACCTTTTCAAAGTTCCAGAGGTGAGGTGTGATCAGCCTCGAGACGCCTCAGCGGAAATGGGCCTCATCTCGCCTGGAGGGGAGAACCTACTGGATTTTCTCGAGTTGTGGCATGTCTTCTCGAGTTACGACGGGGACCTCAGGGACCCGCTCTGGTGGCCTCAGGAAAGGCCAGTCCCCATGCGAGATGCTAGGGGACCTCTCGGGATTCCTCTCCCGTCCATGCCGGGGCCTCAGTCCTTGTGTGGAGTCGGGGCCGGAACCTGAGGATTCCTCTCCAGTGTTGCCATGGATCTTGGGGTGCTTCTGAGTCTCCCCAGAGGAGTCAGGCCTCGTCTCGAGTGGGGGCATGCACGTGCGCTTTCCTCCCGAGCTGCAGCAGTAGTGTCACGCGTCCTGTCACGTGGATCAAGGGATGTGTGGCTTTCCCTCGAGGCTGGCCCTGGAGGCTTTCCCACGAGGCTTACCCACAGGGCTGTGCCACGTGCCACCTTGGTGTGAGTCGATCCTCGGCGTGAAAGACGAGCCGGTGAAGGGAAAAGAGGTTCCTCTGGAATGGACAGAGACATCTGGGGGACTCTTGGACTGGTGGCAGGACCCTGGAGTTCCTCTCGCCGTTCCTGTTGAGAGGGCCTCCTCTTGAGATGCGACGGGAACGCCGGGAACTCTTTCCCGAAGCAGCAGGGAAAGAATCCCTCATCTCGAGCTACGAGGCGGAAACGGGGCTCCTCTGGATGTGGGCGGGACCCTCGTGTTTCCTCTCGAGTGGAGACGGGTATGTCGGGGAACTTCTTGATTTGCACCAAGGGTGTGAAGGACCCTTTCGAAGTTTCAGAGGTGAGGTGTGATCAGCCTCGAGACGTCTCAGCGGAAATGGGCCTCATCTCGCCTGGAGGGGAGAACCTCCTGGATTTAATCGAGTTGCGGCAGGTCTTCTCGAGTTACGACGGGGACCTCAGGGACCCGCTCTGGTGGCCTCAGAAAGGCCAGTCCCCATTCGAGTTGCTAGGGGACCTCTCGGGATTCCTCTCCCGTCCATGCCAGGGCCTCAGTCCTTGTGTGGAGTCGGGGCCGGAACCTGAAGATTCCTCTCCAGTGTTGCCATGGATCTTGGGGTGCTTCTGAGTCTCCCCTGGGGAGTCAGGCCTCGTCTCCAGTGGGGGCATGCACGTGCGCTTTCCTCCCGAGCTGCAGCAGTAGTGTCACGCGTCCTGTCACGTGGATCAAGGGATGTGTGGCTTTCCCTCGAGGCTGTCACTGGAGGCTTTCCCACGAGGCTTACCCACAAGGCTGTGCCACGTGCCAGCTTGGTGTGAGTCGATCCTCGGCGTGAAAGACAAGCCGGTGAAGGGAAAAGAGGTTCCTCTGGAATGGACTCAGACATCTGGGGGACTCTTGGAATGGTGGCAGGACCCTGGAGTTCCTCTCGCCGTTCCTGTTGAGAGGGTCTCCCCTTGAGATGCGACGGGAACGCCGGGAACTCTTTCCCGAAGAAGCAGGGAAAGAATCCCTCATCTCGAGCTACGAGGCGGAAACGGGGCTCCTCTGGATGTGGGCGGGACCCTCGTGTTTCCTCTCGAGTGGAGACGGGTATGTCGGGGAACTTCTTGATTTGCACCAAGGGTGTGAAGGACCCTTTCGAAGTTCCAGAGGTGAGGTGTGATCAGCCTCGAGACGCCTCAGCGGAAATGGGCCTCGACTCGCCTGGAGGGGAGAACCTACTGGATTTTCTCGAGTTGTGGCAGGTCTTCTCGAGTTATGACGGGGTCCTCAGGGACCCGCTCTGGTGGCCTCATGAAAGGCCAGTCCCCATGCGAGTTGCTAGGGGACCTCTCGGGATTCCTCTCCCGTCCATGCCGGGGCCTCAGTCCTTGTGTGGAGTCGGGGCCGGAACCTGAGGATTCCTCTCCAGTGTTGCCATGGATCTTGGGGTGCTTCTGAGTCTCCCCAGGGGAGTCAGGCCTCGGCTCGAGTGGGGGCATGCACGTGCGCTTTCCTCCCGAGCTGCAGCAGTAGTGTCACGCTTCCTGTCACGTGGATCAAGGGATCTGTGGCTTTCCCTCGAGGCTGTCCCTCGAGGCTTTCCCACGAGGCTTTCCCACAGGGCTGTGCCACGTGCCACCTTGGTGTGAATCGATCCTCGGCGTGAAAGACGAGCCGGTGAAGGGAAAAGAGGTTCCTCTGGAATGGACTGAGACATCTGGGGGACTCTTGGAATGGTGGCACGACCCTGGAGTTCCTCTCGCCGTTCCTGTTGAGAGGGCCTCCTCTTGAGATGCGACGGGAACGCCGGGAACTCTTTCCCGACGAAGCAGGGAAAGGATCCCTCATCTCGAGCTACGAGGCGGAAACGGGGCTCCTCTGGATGTGGGCGGGACCCTCGTGATTCCTCTCGAGTGGAGACGGCTAGGTCGGGGAACTTCTGGATTTGTACCAAGGGTGTGAAGGACCCTTTCGAAGTTCCAGATGTGAGGTGTGATCAGCCTCGAGACGCCTCAGCGCAAATGGGCCTCATCTCGCCTGGAGGGGAGAACCTCCTGGATTTTCTCGAGTTGCGGCAGGTCTTCTCGAGTTACGACGGGGACCTCAGGGACCCGCTCTGGTGGCCTCAGGAAAGGCCAGTCCCCATGCGAGTTGCTAGGGGACCTCTCGGGATTCCTCTCCCGTCCATGCCGGGGCCTCAGTCCTTGTGTGGAGTCGGGGCCGGAACCTGAGGATTCCTCTCCAGTGTTGCCATGGATCTTGGGGTGCTTCTGAGTCTCCCCAGGGGAGTCAGGCCTCGTCTCGAGTGGGGGCATGCACGTGCGCTTTCCTCCCGAGCTGCAGCAGTAGTGTCACGCTTCCTGTCACGTGGATCAAGGGATCTGTGGCTTTCCCTCGAGGCTGTCCCTCGAGGCTTTCCCACGAGGCTTTCCCACAGGGCTGTGCCACGTGCCACCTTGGTGTGAGTCGATCCTCGGCGTGAAAGACGAGCCAGTGAAGGGAAAAGAGGTTCCTCTGGAATGGACTGAGACATCTGGGGGACTCTTGGAATGGTGGCACGACCCTGGAGTTCCTCTCGCCGTTCCTGTTGAGAGGGCCTCCTCTTGAGATGGGACGGGAACGCCAGGAACTCTTTCCCGACGAAGCAGGGAGAGGATCCCTCATCTCGAGCTACGAGGCGGAAACGGGGCTCCTCTGGATGTGGGCGTGACCCTCGTGATTCCTCTCGAGTGGTGACGGGTAAGTCGGGGAACTTCTGGATTTGCACCAAGGGTGTGAAGGACCCTTTCGAAGTTCCAGAGGTGAGGTGTGATCAGCCTCGAGACGCCTCAGCGCAAATGGACCTCATCTCGCCTGGAGGGGAGAACCTCCTGGATTTTCTCGAGTTGCGGCAGGTCTTCTCGAGTTACGACGGGGACCTCAGGGACCCGCTCTGGTGGCCTCAGGAAAGGCCAGTCCCCATGCGAGTTGCTAGGAGACCTCTCGGGATTCCTCTCCCGTCCATGCCGGGGCCTCAGTCCTTGTGTGGAGTCGGGGCCGGAACCTGAGGATTCCTCTCCAGTGTTGCCATGGATCTTGGGGTGCTTCTGAGTCTCCCCAGGGGAGTCAGGCCTCGTCTCGAGTGGGGGCATGCACGTGCGCTTTCCTCCCGAGCTGCAGCAGTAGTGTCACGCTTCCTTTCACGTGGATCAAGGGATCTGTGGCTTTCCCTCGAGGCTGTCCCTCGAGGCTTTCCCACGAGGCTTTCCCACAGGGCTGTGCCACGTGCCACCTTGGTGTGAGTCGATCCTCGGCGTGAAAGACGAGCCGGTTAAGGGAAAAGAGGTTCCTCTGGAATGGACTGAGACATCTGGGGGACTCTTGGAATGGTGGCACGACCCTGGAGTTCCTCTCGCCGTTCCTGTTGAGAGGGCCTCCTCTTGAGATGGGACGGGAACGCCAGGAACTCTTTCCCGACGAAGCAGGGAGAGGATCCCTCATCTCGAGCTACGAGGCGGAAACGGGGCTCCTCTGGATGTGGGCGGGACCCTCGTGATTCCTCTCGAGTGGTGACGGGTAAGTCGGGGAACTTCTGGATTTGCACCAAGGGTGTGAAGGACCCTTTCGAAGTTCCAGAGGTGAGGTGTGATCAGCCTCGAGACGCCTCAGCGGAAATGGGCCTCATCTCGCCTGGAGGGGAGAACCTCCTGGATTTTCTCGAGTTGCGGCAGGTCTTCTCGAGTTACGACGGGGAACTCAGGGACCCGCTCTGGTGGCCTCAGGAAAGGCCAGTCCCCATGCGTGTTGCTAGGGGACCTCTCGGGATTCCTCTCCCGTCCATGCCGGGGCCTCAGTCCTTGTGTGGAGTCGGGGCCGGAACCTGAGGATTCCTCTCCAGTGTTGCCATGGATCTTGGGGTGCTTCTGAGTCTCCCCAGGGGAGTCAGGCCTCGTCTCGATTGGGGGCATGCACGTGCGCTTTCCTCCCGTGCTGCAGCATTAGTGTCACGCTTCCTGTCACGTGGATCAAGGGATCTGTGGCTTTCCCTCGAGGCTGTCCCTCGAGGCTTTCCCACGAGGCTTTGCCACAGGGCTGTGCCACGTGCCACCTTGGTGTGAGTCGATCCTCGGCGTGAAAGACGAGCCGGTGAAGGGAAAAGAGGTTCCTCTGGAATGGACTGAGACATCTGGGGGACTCTTGGAATGGTGGCACGACCCTGGAGTTCCTCTCGCCATTCCTGTTGAGAGGGCCTCCTCTTGAGATGTGACGGGAACGCCGGGAACTCTTTCCCGACGAAGCAGGGAAAGGTTCCCTCATCTCGAGCTACGAGGCGGAAACGGGGCTCCTCTGGATGTGGGCGGGACCCTCGTGATTCCTCTCGAGTGGAGACGGCTAGGTCGGGGAACTTCTGGATTTGCACCAAGGGTGTGAAGGACCCTTTCGAAGTTCCAGAGGTGAGGTGTGATCAGCCTCGAGACGCCTCAGCGGAAATCGGCCTCATCTCTCCTGGAGGGGAGAACCTCCTGGATTTTCTCGAGTTGCGGCAGGTCTTCTCGAGTTACGACGGGGACCTCAGGGACCCGCTCTGGTGGCCTCAGGAAAGGCCAGTCCCCATGCGAGTTGCTAGGGGACCTCTCGGGATTCCTCTCCCGTCCATGCCGGGGCCTCAGTCCTTGTGTGGAGTCGGGGCCGGAACCTGAGGATTCCTCTCCAGTGTTGCCATGGATCTTGGGGTGCTTCTGAGTCTCCCCAGGGGAGTCAGGCCTCGGCTCGAGTGGGGGCATGCACGTGCGCTTTCCTCCCGAGCTGCAGCAGTAGTGTCACGCTTCCTGTCACTTGGATCAAGGGATCTGTGGCTTTCCCTCGAGGCTGTCCCTCGAGGCTTTCCCACGAGGCTTTCCCACAGGGCTGTGCCACGTGCCACCTTGGTGTGAGTCGATCCTCGGCATGAAAGACGAGCCGGTGAAGGGAAAAGAGGTTCCTCTGGAATGGACTGAGACATCTGGGGGACTCTTGGAATGGTGGCACGACCCTGGAGTTCCTCTCGCCGTTCCTGTTGAGAGGGCCTCCTCTTGAGATGCGACGGGAACGCCGGGAACTCTTTCCCGACGAAGCAGGGAAAGGATCCCTCATCTCGAGCGACGAGGCGGAAACGGGGCTCCTCTGGATGTGGGCGGGACCCTCGTGATTCCTCTCGAGTGGAGACGGCTAGGTCGGGGAACTTCTGGATTTGCACCAAGGGTGTGAAGGACCCTTTCGAAGTTCCAGAGGTGAGGTGTGATCAGCCTCGAGACCCCTCAGCGGAAATGGGCCTCATCTCGCCTGGAGGGGAGAACCTCCTGGATTTTCTCGAGTTGCGTCAGGTCTTCTCGAGTTACGACGGGGACCTCAGGGACCCGCTCTGGTGGCCTCAGGAAAGGCCAGTCCCCATGCGAGTTGCTAGGGGACCTCTCGGGATTCCTCTCCCGTCCATGCCGGGGCCTCAGTCCTTGTGTGGAGTCGGGGCCGGAACCTGAGGATTCCTCTCCAGTGTTGCCATGGATCTTGGGGTGCTTCTGAGTCTCCCCAGGGGAGTCAGGCCTCGTCTCGAGTGGGGGCATGCACGTGCGCTTTCCTCCCGAGCTGCAGCAGTAGTGTCACGCTTCCTGTCACGTGGATCAAGGGATCTGTGGCTTTCCCTCGAGGCTGTCCCTCGAGGCTTTCCCACGAGGCTTTCCCACAGGGCTGTGCCACGTGCCACCTTGGTGTGAGTCGATCCTCGGCGTGAAAGACGAGCCGGTGAAGGGAAAAGAGATTCCTCTGGAATGGACTGAGACATCTGGGGGACCCTTGGAATGGTGGCACGACCCTGGAGTTCCTCTCGCCGTTCCTGTTGAGAGGGCCTCCTCTTGATTTGTGACGGGAACGCCGGGAACTCTTTCCCGAAGAAGCAGGGAAAGAATCCCTCATCTCGAGCTACGAGGCGGAAACGAGGCTCCTCTGGATGTGGGCGGGACTCTCATGTTTCCTCTCGAGTGGAGACGGGTATGTCGTTGAACTTCTTGATTTGCACCAAGGGTGTGAAGGACCCTTTCGAAGTTCCAGAGGTGAGGTGTGATCAGCCTCGAGACGTCTCAGCGGAAATGGGCCGCATCTCGCCTGGAGGGGAGAACCTCCTGGATTTTCTTGAGTTGCGGCAGGTCTTCTCGAGTTACGACGGGGAACTCAGGGACCCGCTCTGGTGGCCTCAGGAACGGCCAGTCCCCATGCGAGTTACTAGGGGGCAGCTCGGGATTCCTCTCCCGTCCATGCCGGGGCCTAAGACCTTGTGTGGAGCCGGGGCCGGAACCTGAGGATTCCTCTCCAGTGTTGCCATGGATCTTGGGGTGCTTCTGAGTCTCCCCAGGGGAGTCAGGCCTCGTCTCGAGTGGGGGCATGCACGTGTGCTTTCCTCCCGAGCTGCAGCAGTAGTGTCACGCTTCCTGTCACGTGGATCAAGGGATCTGTGGCTTTCCCTCGAGGCTGTCCCTCGAGGCTTTCCCACGAGGCTTTCCCACGAGGCTTCCCCACAGTGCTGTGCCACGTGCCACCTTGGTGTGAGTCGATCCTCGGCGTGAAAGACGAGCCGGTGTAGATAAAAGAGGTTCCTCTGGAATGGACTGAGACATCTGGGGGACTCTTGGAATGGTGGCACGACCCTGGAGTTCCTCTCGCCGTTCCTGTTGAGAGGGCCTCCTCTTGAGATGCGACGGGAACGCCGGGAACTCTTTCCCGACGAAGCAGGGAAAGGATCCCTCATCTCGAGCTACGAGGCGGAAACGGGGCTCCTCTGGATGTGGGCGGGACCCTCGTGTTTCCTCTCGAGTGGAGACGGGTATGTCGGGGAACTTCTTGATTTGCACCAAGGGTGTGAAGGACCCTTTCGAAGTTCCAGAGGTGAGGTGTGATCAGCCTCGAGACGCCTCAGCGGAAATGGGCCTCATCTCGCCTGGAGGGGAGAACCTCCTGGATTTTCTCGAGTTGCGGCAGGTCTTCTCGAGTTACGACGGGGACCTCAGGGACCCGCTCTGGTGGCCTCAGGAAAGGCCAGTCCCCATGCGAGTTGCTAGGGGGCATCTCGGGATTCCTCTCCCGTCCATGCCGGGGCCTAAGACCTTGTGTGGAGTCGGGGCCGGAACCTGAGGATACCTCTCCAGTGTTGCCATGGATCTTGGGGTGCTTCTGAGTCTCCCCAGGGGAGTCAGGCCTCGTCTCGAGTGGGGGCATGCACGTGCGCTTTCCTCCCGAGCTGCAGCAGTAGTGTCACGCTTCCTGTCACGTGGATCAAGGGATCTGTGGCTTTCCCTCGAGGCTGTCCCTCGAGGCTTTCCCACGAGGCTTTCCCACAGGGCTGTGCCACGTGCCACCTTGGTGTGAGTCGATCCTCGGCGTGAAAGACGAGCTGGTGAAGGGAAACGAGGTTCCTCTGGTATAGACTGAGACATCTGGGGGACTCTTGGAATGGTGGCACGACCCTGGAGTTCCTCTCGCCGTTCCTGTTGAGAGGGCCTCCTCTTGACATGCGAAGGGAACGCCGGGAACTCTTTCCCAACGAAGCAGGGAAAGGATCCCTCATCTCGAGCTACGAGGCGGAAATGGAGCTCCTCTGGATGTGGGCGGGACCCTCGTGTTTCCTCTCGAGTGGAGACGGGTATGTCGGGGAACTTCTTGATTTGCACCAAGGGTGTGAAGGACCCTTTCGAAGTTCCAGAGGTGAGGTGTGATCAGCCTCTAGACGCCTCAGTGGAAATGGGCCTCATCTCGCCTGGAGGGGAGAACCTCCTGGATTTTCTCGAGTTGCGGCAGGTCTTCTCGAGTTACGACGGGGACCTCAGGGACCCGCTCTGGTGGCCTCAGGAAAGGCCACTCCCCATGTGATTTGCTAGGGGGCATCTCGGGATTCCTCTCCCGTCCATGCCGGGGCCTAAGACCTTGTGTGGAGTCGGGGCCGGAACCTGAGGATTCCTCTCCAGTGTTGCCATGGATCTTGGGGTGCTTCTGAGTCTCCCCAGGGGAGTCAGGCCTCGTCTCGAGTGGGGGCATGCACGTGCGCTTTCCTCGCGAGCTGCAGCAGTAGTGTCACGCTTCCTGTCACGTGGATCAAGGGATCTGTGGCTTTCCCTCGAGGCTCTCCCTCTAGGCTTTCCCACGAGGCTTTCCCACAGGGCTGTGCCACGTGCCACCTTGGTGTGAGTCGATCCTCGGCGTGAAAGACGAGCCGCTGAAGGGAAAGGAGGTTCCTCTGGAATGGACTGAGACATCTGGGGGACTCTTGGAATGGTGGCACGACCCTTTAGTTCCTCTCGCCGTTCCTGTTGAGAGGGCCTCCTCTTGAGATGCGACGGGAACGCCGGGAACTCTTTCCTGACGAAGCAGGGAAAGGATCCCTCATCTCGAGCTACGAGGCGGAAACGGGGCTCCTCTGGATGTGGGCGGGACCCTCGTGATTCCTCTCGAGGGGAGACGGGTATGTCGGAGAACTTCTTGATTTGCACCTAGGGTGTGAAGGACCCTTTCGAAGTTCCAGAGGTGAGGTGTGATCAGCCTCGAGACGCCTCAGCGGAAATGGGCCTCATCTCGCCTGGAGGGGAGAACCTCCTGGATTTTCTCGAGTTGCGGCAGGTCTTCTCGAGTTACGACGGGGACCTCAGGGACCCGCTCTGGTGGCCTCAGGAAAGGCCAGTCCCCATGCGAGTCGCTAGGGGGCAGCTCGGGATTCCTCTCCCGTCCATGCCGGGGCCTAAGACCTTGTGTGGAGTCGGGGCCAGAACCTAAGGATTCCTCTCCAGTGTTGCCATGGATCTTGGGGTGCTTCTGAGTCTCCCCAGGGGAGTCAGGCCTCGTCTCGAATGGGGGCATGCACGTGCGCTTTCCTCCCGAGCTGCAGCAGTAGTGTCACGCGTCCTGTCACGTGGATCAAGGGATCTGTGGCTTTCCCTCGAGGCTGTCCCTCGAGGCTTTCCCACGAGGCTTTCCCACAGGGCTGTGCCACGTGCCACCTTGGTGTGAGTCGATCCTCGGCGTGAAAGACGAGCCGGTGAAGGGAAAAGAGTTTCCTCTGGAATGGACTGAGACATCTGGGGGACCCTTGGAATGGTGGCACGACCCTGGAGTTCCTCTCGCCGTTCCTGTTGAGAGGGCCTCCTCTTGAGATGTGACGGGAACGCCGGGAACTCTTTCCCGAAGAAGCAGGGAAAGAATCCCTCATCTCGAGCTACGAGGCGGAAACGAGGCTCCTCTGGATGTGGGCGGGACTCTCATGTTTCCTCTCGAGTGGAGACGGGTATGTCGTTGAACTTCTTGATTTGCACCAAGGGTGTGAAGGACCCTTTCGAAGTTCCAGAGGTGAGGTGTGATCAGCCTCGAGACGTCTCAGCGGAAATGGGCCGCATCTCGCCTGGAGGGGAGAACCTCCTGGATTTTCTTGAGTTGCGGCAGGTCTTCTCGAGTTACGACGGGGAACTCAGGGACCCGCTCTGGTGGCCTCAGGAACGGCCAGTCCCCATGCGAGTTACTAGGGGGCAGCTCGGGATTCCTCTCCCGTCCATGCCGGGGCCTAAGACCTTGTGTGGAGCCGGGGCCGGAACCTGAGGATTCCTCTCCAGTGTTGCCATGGATCTTGGGGTGCTTCTGAGTCTCCCCAGGGGAGTCAGGCCTCGTCTCGAGTGGGGGCATGCACGTGTGCTTTCCTCCCGAGCTGCAGCAGTAGTGTCACGCTTCCTGTCACGTGGATCAAGGGATCTGTGGCTTTCCCTCGAGGCTGTCCCTCGAGGCTTTCCCACGAGGCTTTCCCACGAGGCTTCCCCACAGTGCTGTGCCACGTGCCACCTTGGTGTGAGTCGATCCTCGGCGTGAAAGACGAGCCGGTGTAGATAAAAGAGGTTCCTCTGGAATGGACTGAGACATCTGGGGGACTCTTGGAATGGTGGCACGACCCTGGAGTTCCTCTCGCCGTTCCTGTTGAGAGGGCCTCCTCTTGAGATGCGACGGGAACGCCGGGAACTCTTTCCCGACGAAGCAGGGAAAGGATCCCTCATCTCGAGCTACGAGGCGGAAACGGGGCTCCTCTGGATGTGGGCGGGACCCTCGTGTTTCCTCTCGAGTGGAGACGGGTATGTCGGGGAACTTCTTGATTTGCACCAAGGGTGTGAAGGACCCTTTCGAAGTTCCAGAGGTGAGGTGTGATCAGCCTCGAGACGCCTCAGCGGAAATGGGCCTCATCTCGCCTGGAGGGGAGAACCTCCTGGATTTTCTCGAGTTGCGGCAGGTCTTCTCGAGTTACGACGGGGACCTCAGGGACCCGCTCTGGTGGCCTCAGGAAAGGCCAGTCCCCATGCGAGTTGCTAGGGGGCATCTCGGGATTCCTCTCCCGTCCATGCCGGGGCCTAAGACCTTGTGTGGAGTCGGGGCCGGAACCTGAGGATACCTCTCCAGTGTTGCCATGGATCTTGGGGTGCTTCTGAGTCTCCCCAGGGGAGTCAGGCCTCGTCTCGAGTGGGGGCATGCACGTGCGCTTTCCTCCCGAGCTGCAGCAGTAGTGTCACGCTTCCTGTCACGTGGATCAAGGGATCTGTGGCTTTCCCTCGAGGCTGTCCCTCGAGGCTTTCCCACGAGGCTTTCCCACAGGGCTGTGCCATGTGCCACCTTGGTGTGAGTCGATCCTCGGCGTGAAAGACGAGCTGGTGAAGGGAAACGAGGTTCCTCTGGTATAGACTGAGACATCTGGGGGACTCTTGGAATGGTGGCACGACCCTGGAGTTCCTCTCGCCGTTCCTGTTGAGAGGGCCTCCTCTTGACATGCGAAGGGAACGCCGGGAACTCTTTCCCAACGAAGCAGGGAAAGGATCCCTCATCTCGAGCTACGAGGCGGAAATGGAGCTCCTCTGGATGTGGGCGGGACCCTCGTGTTTCCTCTCGAGTGGAGACGGGTATGTCGGGGAACTTCTTGATTTGCACCAAGGGTGTGAAGGACCCTTTCGAAGTTCCAGAGGTGAGGTGTGATCAGCCTCTAGACGCCTCAGTGGAAATGGGCCTCATCTCGCCTGGAGGGGAGAACCTCCTGGATTTTCTCGAGTTGCGGCAGGTCTTCTCGAGTTACGACGGGGACCTCAGGGACCCGCTCTGGTGGCCTCAGGAAAGGCCACTCCCCATGTGATTTGCTAGGGGGCATCTCGGGATTCCTCTCCCGTCCATGCCGGGGCCTAAGACCTTGTGTGGAGTCGGGGCCGGAACCTGAGGATTCCTCTCCAGTGTTGCCATGGATCTTGGGGTGCTTCTGAGTCTCCCCAGGGGAGTCAGGCCTCGTCTCGAATGGGGGCATGCACGTGCGCTTTCCTCCCGAGCTGCAGCAGTAGTGTCACGCGTCCTGTCACGTGGATCAAGGGATCTGTGGCTTTCCCTCGAGGCTGTCCCTCGAGGCTTTCCCACGAGGCTTTCCCACAGGGCTGTGCCACGTGCCACCTTGGTGTGAGTCGATCCTCGGCGTGAAAGACGAGCCGGTGAAGGGAAAAGAGTTTCCTCTGGAATGGACTGAGACATCTGGGGGACCCTTGGAATGGTGGCACGACCCTGGAGTTCCTCTCGCCGTTCCTGTTGAGAGGGCCTCCTCTTGAGATGTGACGGGAACGCCGGGAACTCTTTCCCGAAGAAGCAGGGAAAGAATCCCTCATCTCGAGCTACGAGGCGGAAACGAGGCTCCTCTGGATGTGGGCGGGACTCTCATGTTTCCTCTCGAGTGGAGACGGGTATGTCGTTGAACTTCTTGATTTGCACCAAGGGTGTGAAGGACCCTTTCGAAGTTCCAGAGGTGAGGTGTGATCAGCCTCGAGACGTCTCAGCGGAAATGGGCCGCATCTCGCCTGGAGGGGAGAACCTCCTGGATTTTCTTGAGTTGCGGCAGGTCTTCTCGAGTTACGACGGGGAACTCAGGGACCCGCTCTGGTGGCCTCAGGAACGGCCAGTCCCCATGCGAGTTACTAGGGGGCAGCTCGGGATTCCTCTCCCGTCCATGCCGGGGCCTAAGACCTTGTGTGGAGCCGGGGCCGGAACCTGAGGATTCCTCTCCAGTGTTGCCATGGATCTTGGGGTGCTTCTGAGTCTCCCCAGGGGAGTCAGGCCTCGTCTCGAGTGGGGGCATGCACGTGTGCTTTCCTCCCGAGCTGCAGCAGTAGTGTCACGCTTCCTGTCACGTGGATCAAGGGATCTGTGGCTTTCCCTCGAGGCTGTCCCTCGAGGCTTTCCCACGAGGCTTTCCCACGAGGCTTCCCCACAGTGCTGTGCCACGTGCCACCTTGGTGTGAGTCGATCCTCGGCGTGAAAGACGAGCCGGTGTAGATAAAAGAGGTTCCTCTGGAATGGACTGAGACATCTGGGGGACTCTTGGAATGGTGGCACGACCCTGGAGTTCCTCTCGCCGTTCCTGTTGAGAGGGCCTCCTCTTGAGATGCGACGGGAACGCCGGGAACTCTTTCCCGACGAAGCAGGGAAAGGATCCCTCATCTCGAGCTACGAGGCGGAAACGGGGCTCCTCTGGATGTGGGCGGGACCCTCGTGTTTCCTCTCGAGTGGAGACGGGTATGTCGGGGAACTTCTTGATTTGCACCAAGGGTGTGAAGGACCCTTTCGAAGTTCCAGAGGTGAGGTGTGATCAGCCTCGAGACGCCTCAGCGGAAATGGGCCTCATCTCGCCTGGAGGGGAGAACCTCCTGGATTTTCTCGAGTTGCGGCAGGTCTTCTCGAGTTACGACGGGGACCTCAGGGACCCGCTCTGGTGGCCTCAGGAAAGGCCAGTCCCCATGCGAGTTGCTAGGGGGCATCTCGGGATTCCTCTCCCGTCCATGCCGGGGCCTAAGACCTTGTGTGGAGTCGGGGCCGGAACCTGAGGATTCCTCTCCAGTGTTGCCATGGATCTTGGGGTGCTTCTGAGTCTCCCCAGGGGAGTCAGGCCTCGTCTCGAGTGGGGGCATGCACGTGCGCTTTCCTCGCGAGCTGCAGCAGTAGTGTCACGCTTCCTGTCACGTGGATCAAGGGATCTGTGGCTTTCCCTCGAGGCTCTCCCTCTAGGCTTTCCCACGAGGCTTTCCCACAGGGCTGTGCCACGTGCCACCTTGGTGTGAGTCGATCCTCGGCGTGAAAGACGAGCCGCTGAAGGGAAAGGAGGTTCCTCTGGAATGGACTGAGACATCTGGGGGACTCTTGGAATGGTGGCACGACCCTTTAGTTCCTCTCGCCGTTCCTGTTGAGAGGGCCTCCTCTTGAGATGCGACGGGAACGCCGGGAACTCTTTCCTGACGAAGCAGGGAAAGGATCCCTCATCTCGAGCTACGAGGCGGAAACGGGGCTCCTCTGGATGTGGGCGGGACCCTCGTGATTCCTCTCGAGGGGAGACGGGTATGTCGGAGAACTTCTTGATTTGCACCTAGGGTGTGAAGGACCCTTTCGAAGTTCCAGAGGTGAGGTGTGATCAGCCTCGAGACGCCTCAGCGGAAATGGGCCTCATCTCGCCTGGAGGGGAGAACCTCCTGGATTTTCTCGAGTTGCGGCAGGTCTTCTCGAGTTACGACGGGGACCTCAGGGACCCGCTCTGGTGGCCTCAGGAAAGGCCAGTCCCCATGCGAGTCGCTAGGGGGCAGCTCGGGATTCCTCTCCCGTCCATGCCGGGGCCTAAGACCTTGTGTGGAGTCGGGGCCAGAACCTAAGGATTCCTCTCCAGTGTTGCCATGGATCTTGGGGTGCTTCTGAGTCTCCCCAGGGGAGTCAGGCCTCGTCTCGAATGGGGGCATGCACGTGCGCTTTCCTCCCGAGCTGCAGCAGTAGTGTCACGCGTCCTGTCACGTGGATCAAGGGATCTGTGGCTTTCCCTCGAGGCTGTCCCTCGAGGCTTTCCCACGAGGCTTTCCCACAGGGCTGTGCCACGTGCCACCTTGGTGTGAGTCGATCCTCGGCGTGAAAGACGAGCCGGTGAAGGGAAAAGAGTTTCCTCTGGAATGGACTGAGACATCTGGGGGACCCTTGGAATGGTGGCACGACCCTGGAGTTCCTCTCGCCGTTCCTGTTGAGAGGGCCTCCTCTTGAGATGTGACGGGAACGCCGGGAACTCTTTCCCGAAGAAGCGGGGAAAGAATCCCTCATCTCGAGCTACGAGGCGGAAACGAGGCTCCTCTGGATGTGGGCGGGACTCTCATGTTTCCTCTCGAGTGGAGACGGGTATGTCGTTGAACTTCTTGATTTGCACCAAGGGTGTGAAGGACCCTTTCGAAGTTCCAGAGGTGAGGTGTGATCAGCCTCGAGACGTCTCAGCGGAAATGGGCCGCATCTCGCCTGGAGGGGAGAACCTCCTGGATTTTCTTGAGTTGCGGCAGGTCTTCTCGAGTTACGACGGGGAACTCAGGGACCCGCTCTGGTGGCCTCAGGAACGGCCAGTCCCCATGCGAGTTACTAGGGGGCAGCTCGGGATTCCTCTCCCGTCCATGCCAGGGCCTAAGACCTTGTGTGGAGCCGGGGCCGGAACCTGAGGATTCCTCTCCAGTGTTGCCATGGATCTTGGGGTGCTTCTGAGTCTCCCCAGGGGAGTCAGGCCTCGTCTCGAGTGGGGGCATGCACGTGTGCTTTCCTCCCGAGCTGCAGCAGTAGTGTCACGCTTCCTGTCACGTGGATCAAGGGATCTGTGGCTTTCCCTCGAGGCTGTCCCTCGAGGCTTTCCCACGAGGCTTTCCCACGAGGCTTCCCCACAGTGCTGTGCCACGTGCCACCTTGGTGTGAGTCGATCCTCGGCGTGAAAGACGAGCCGGTGTAGATAAAAGAGGTTCCTCTGGAATGGACTGAGACATCTGGGGGACTCTTGGAATGGTGGCACGACCCTGGAGTTCCTCTCGCCGTTCCTGTTGAGAGGGCCTCCTCTTGAGATGCGACGGGAACGCCGGGAACTCTTTCCCGACGAAGCAGGGAAAGGATCCCTCATCTCGAGCTACGAGGCGGAAACGGGGCTCCTCTGGATGTGGGCGGGACCCTCGTGTTTCCTCTCGAGTGGAGACGGGTATGTCGGGGAACTTCTTGATTTGCACCAAGGGTGTGAAGGACCCTTTCGAAGTTCCAGAGGTGAGGTGTGATCAGCCTCGAGACGCCTCAGCGGAAATGGGCCTCATCTCGCCTGGAGGGGAGAACCTCCTGGATTTTCTCGAGTTGCGGCAGGTCTTCTCGAGTTACGACGGGGACCTCAGGGACCCGCTCTGGTGGCCTCAGGAAAGGCCAGTCCCCATGCAAGTTGCTAGGGGGCATCTCGGGATTCCTCTCCCGTCCATGCCGGGGCCTAAGACCTTGTGTGGAGTCGGGGCCGGAACCTGAGGATACCTCTCCAGTGTTGCCATGGATCTTGGGGTGCTTCTGAGTCTCCCCAGGGGAGTCAGGCCTCGTCTCGAGTGGGGGCATGCACGTGCGCTTTCCTCCCGAGCTGCAGCAGTAGTGTCACGCTTCCTGTCACGTGGATCAAGGGATCTGTGTCTTTCCCTCGAGGCTGTCCCTCGAGGCTTTCCCACGAGGCTTTCCCACAGGGCTGTGCCACGTGCCACCTTGGTGTGAGTCGATCCTCGGCGTGAAAGACGAGCTGGTGAAGGGAAACGAGGTTCCTCTGGTATAGACTGAGACATCTGGGGGACTCTTGGAATGGTGGCACGACCCTGGAGTTCCTCTCGCCGTTCCTGTTGAGAGGGCCTCCTCTTGACATGCGAAGGGAACGCCGGGAACTCTTTCCCAACGAAGCAGGGAAAGGATCCCTCATCTCGAGCTACGAGGCGGAAATGGAGCTCCTCTGGATGTGGGCGGGACCCTCGTGTTTCCTCTCGAGTGGAGACGGGTATGTCGGGGAACTTCTTGATTTGCACCAAGGGTGTGAAGGACCCTTTCGAAGTTCCAGAGGTGAGGTGTGATCAGCCTCTAGACGCCTCAGTGGAAATGGGCCTCATCTCGCCTGGAGGGGAGAACCTCCTGGATTTTCTCGAGTTGCGGCAGGTCTTCTCGAGTTACGACGGGGACCTCAGGGACCCGCTCTGGTGGCCTCAGGAAAGGCCACTCCCCATGTGATTTGCTAGGGGGCATCTCGGGATTCCTCTCCCGTCCATGCCGGGGCCTAAGACCTTGTGTGGAGTCGGGGCCGGAACCTGAGGATTCCTCTCCAGTGTTGCCATGGATCTTGGGGTGCTTCTGAGTCTCCCCAGGGGAGTCAGGCCTCGTCTCGAGTGGGGGCATGCACGTGCGCTTTCCTCGCGAGCTGCAGCAGTAGTGTCACGCTTCCTGTCACGTGGATCAAGGGATCTGTGGCTTTCCCTCGAGGCTCTCCCTCGAGGCTTTCCCACGAGGCTTTCCCACAGGGCTGTGCCACATGCCACCTTGGTGTGAGTCGATCCTCGGCGTGAAAGACGAGCCGCTGAAAGGAAAGGAGGTTCCTCTGGAATGGACTGAGACATCTGGGGGACTCTTGGAATGGTGGCACGACCCTTTAGTTCCTCTCGCCGTTCCTGTTGAGAGGGCCTCCTCTTGAGATGCGACGGGAACGCCGGGAACTCTTTCCTGACGAAGCAGGGAAAGGATCCCTCATCTCGAGCTACGAGGCGGAAACGGGGCTCCTCTGGATGTGGGCGGGACCCTCGTGATTCCTCTCGAGGGGAGACGGGTATGTCGGAGAACTTCTTGATTTGCACCTAGGGTGTGAAGGACCCTTTCGAAGTTCCAGAGGTGAGGTGTGATCAGCCTCGAGACGCCTCAGCGGAAATGGGCCTCATCTCGCCTGGAGGGGAGAACCTCCTGGATTTTCTCGAGTTGCGGCAGGTCTTCTCGAGTTACGACGGGGACCTCAGGGACCCGCTCTGGTGGCCTCAGGAAAGGCCAGTCCCCATGCGAGTCGCTAGGGGGCAGCTCGGGATTCCTCTCCCGTCCATGCCGGGGCCTAAGACCTTGTGTGGAGTCGGGGCCAGAACCTAAGGATTCCTCTCCAGTGTTGCCATGGATCTTGGGGTGCTTCTGAGTCTCCCCAGGGGAGTCAGGCCTCGTCTCGAATGGGGGCATGCACGTGCGCTTTCCTCCCGAGCTGCAGCAGTAGTGTCACGCGTCCTGTCACGTGGATCAAGGGATCTGTGGCTTTCCCTCGAGGCTGTCCCTCGAGGCTTTCCCACGAGGCTTTCCCACAGGGCTGTGCCACGTGCCACCTTGGTGTGAGTCGATCCTCGGCGTGAAAGACGAGCCGGTGAAGGGAAAAGAGTTTCCTCTGGAATGGACTGAGACATCTGGGGGACCCTTGGAATGGTGGCACGACCCTGGAGTTCCTCTCGCCGTTCCTGTTGAGAGGGCCTCCTCTTGAGATGTGACGGGAACGCCGGGAACTCTTTCCCGAAGAAGCAGGGAAAGAATCCCTCATCTCGAGCTACGAGGCGGAAACGAGGCTCCTCTGGATGTGGGCGGGACTCTCATGTTTCCTCTCGAGTGGAGACGGGTATGTCAGGGAACTTCTTGATTTGCACCTAGGGTGTGAAGGACCCTTTCGAAGTTCCAGAGGGGAGGTGTGATCAGCATCGAGACGCCTCATCAGAAATGGGCCTCATCTCGCCTGGAGGGGAGAACCTCCTGGATTTTCTCGAGTTGCGGCAGGTCTTCTCGAGTTACGACGGGGACCTCAGGCACCCGATCTGGTGGCCTCAGGAAAGGCCAGTCCCCATGCGAGTTGCTACGGGGCATCTCGGGATTCCTCTCCCGTCCATGCCGGGGCCTCAGTCCTTGTGTGGAGTCGGGGCCGGAACCTGAGGATTCCTCTCCAGTGTTGCCATGGATCTTGGGGTGCTTCTGAGTCTCCCCAGGGGAGTCAGGCCTCGTCTCCAGTGGGGGCATGCACGTGCGCTTTCCTCCCGAGCTGCAGCAGTAGTGTCACGCTTCCTGTCACGTGGATCAAGGGATCTGTGGCTTTCCCTCGAGGCTGTCCCTCGAGGCTTTCCCACGAGGCTTTCCCACGAGGCTTCCCCACAGGGCTGTGCCACGTGCCACCTTGGTGTGAGTCGATCCTCGGCGTGAAAGACGAGCCGGTGTAGGGAAAAGAGGTTCCTCTGGTATGGACTGAGACATCTGGGGGACTCTTGGAATGGTGGCACGACCCTGGAGTTCCTCTCGCCGTTCCTGTTGAGAGGGCCTCCTCTTGAGATGCGACGGGAACGCCGGGAACTCTTTCCCGACGAAGCAGGGAAAGGATCCCTCATCTCGAGCTACGAGGCCGAAACGGGGCTCCTCTGGATGTGGGCGGGACCCTCGTGTTTCCTCTCGAGTGGAGACGGGTATGTCGGGGAACTTCTTGATTTGCACCAAGGGTGTGAAGGACCCTTTCGAAGTTCCAGAGGTGAGGTGTGATCAGCCTCGAGACGCCTCAGCGGAAATGGGCCTCATCTCGCCTGGAGGGGAGAACCTCCTGGATTTTCTCGAGTTGCGGCAGGTCTTCTCGAGTTACGACGGGGAACTCAGGGACCCGCTCTGCTGGCCTCAGGAAAGGGCAGTCCCCATGCGAGTTGCTAGGGGACCTCTCGGGATTCCTCTCCCATCCATGCTGGGGCCTCAGTCCTTGTGTGGAGTCGGGGCCGGAACCTGAGGATTCCTCTCCAGTGTTGCCATGGATCTTGGGGTGCTTCTGAGTCTCCCCAGGGGAGTCAGGCCTCGTCTCGAGTGGGGGCATGCACGTGCACTTTCCTCCCGAGCTGCAGCAGTAGTGTCACGCTTCCTGTCACGTGGATCAAGGGATGTGTGGCTTTCCCTCGAGGCTGTCCCTCGAGGCATTCCCACGAGGCTTTCCCACGAGTCTTTCCCACAGGGCTGTGCCACGTGCCACCTTGGTGTGAGTCGATCCTCGGCGTGAAAGACGAGCCGGTGTAGGGAAAAGAGGTTCCTCTGGTATGGACTGAGACATCTGGGGGACTCTTGGAATGGTGGCACGACCCTGGAGTTCCTCTCGCCGTTCCTGTTGAGAGGGCCTCCTCTTGAGATGCGACGGGAACACCTGTAACTTTTTCCCGACGAAGCAGAGATAGGATCCCTCATCTCGAGCTATGAGGCGGAAACGGAGCTCCTCTGCATGTGGGCGGGACCCTCGTGTTTCCTCTCGAGTGGAGACGGGTATGTCGGGGAACTTCTTGATTTGCACCAAGGGTGTGAAGGACGCTTTCGAAGTTCCAGAGGGGAGGTGTGATCAGCCGCTAGACGCCTCAGCGGAAATGGGCCTCATCTCGCCTGGAGGGGAGAACCTCCTGGATTTTCTCGAGTTGCGGCAGGTCTTCTCGAGTTACGACGGGGACCTCAGGGACCCGCTCTGGTGGCCTCAGGAAAGGCCAGTCCTCATGAGAGTTGCTAGGGGGCATCTCGGGATTCCTCTCCCGTCCATGCCGGGGCCTAAGACATTGTGTGGAGTCGGGGCCGGAACCTGAGGATTCCTCTCCAGTGTTGCCATGGATCTTGGGGTGCTTCTGAGTCTCCACAGGGGAGTCAGGCCTCGTCTCGAGTGGGGGCATGCACGTGCGCTTTCCTCCCGTGCTGCAGCAGTAGTGTCACGCTTCCTGTCACGTGGATCAAGGAATGTGTGGCTTTCCCTCGAGGCTGTCCCTGGAGGCTTTCCCACGAGGCTTTCCCACGAGGCTTCCCCACAGGGCTGAGCCATGTGCCACCTTGGTGTGAGTCGATCCTCGGCGTGAAAGACGAGCCGGTGATAGGAATAAAGGATCCTCTGGAATGGACTGAGATATCTGGGGGACTATTGGAATGGTGGCACGACCCTGGAGTTCCTCTCGCCGTTCCTGTTGAGAGGGCCTCCTCTTGAGATGCGACGGGAACGCCGGGAACTCTTTCCCGACGAAGCAGGGAAAGGATCCCTCATCTCGAGCTACGAGGCGGAAACGGGGCTCCTCTGGATGTGGGCGGGACCCTCGTGTTTCCTCTCGAGTGGAGACGGGTATGTCGGGGAACTTCTTGATTTGCACCAAGGGTGTGAAGGACCCTTTCAAAGTTCCAGAGGGAGGTGTGATCAGCCTCGAGACGCCTCAGCGGAAATGGGCCTCATCTCACCTGGAGGGGAGAACCTCCTGGATTTTCTCGAGTTGCGGCAGGTCTTCTCGAGTTACGACGGGGACCTCAGGGACCCGCTCTGGTGGCCTCAGGAAAGGCCAGTCCCCATGCGAGTTGCTAGGGGACCTCTCGGGATTCCTCTCCCGTCCATGCCGGGGCCTCAGTCCTTGTGTGGAGTCGGGGCCGGAACCTGAGGATTCCTCTCCAGTGTTTCCATGGATCTTGGGGTGCTTCTGAGACTCCCCAAGGGAGTCAGGCCTCGTCTCGAGTGGGGGCATGCACGTGCGCTTTCCTCCCGAGCTGCAGCAGTCGTGTCACGCTTCCTGTCACGTGGATCAAGGGATCTGTGGCTTTCCCTCGAGGCTGTCCCTCGAGGCTTTCCCACGAGGCTTTCCCACAGGGCTGTGCCACGTGCCACCTTGTTGTGAGTCGTACCTCGGCGTGAAAGACGAGCCGGTGTAGGGAAAAGAGGTTCCTCTGGAATGGACTGAGACATCCGGGGTCTCTTGGAATGGTGGCACGACCCTGGAGTTCCTCTCGCCGTTCCTGTTCAGAGGGCCTCCTCTTGAGATGCGACGGGAACGCCGGGAACTCTTTCCCGAAGAAGCAGGGAAAAGATCCCTCATCTCGATCTACGAGGCGGAAACGGGGCTCCTCTGGATGTGGGCGGGACCCTCGTGTTTCCTCTCGAGTGGAGACGGGTATGTCAGGGAAATTCTTGATTTGCACCTAGGGTGTGAAGGACCCTTTCGAAGTTCCAGAGGGGAGGTGTGATCAGCCTCGAGACGCCTCAGCAGAAATGGGCCTCATCTCGCCTGGAGGGAGAACCTCCTGGATTTTCTCGAGTTGCGGCAGGTCTTCTCGAGTTACGACGGGGACCTCAGGCACCCGATATGGTGGCCTCAGGAAAGGCCAGTCCCCATGCGAGTTGCTAGGGGGCATCTCGGGATTCCTCTCCCGTCCATGCCGGGGCCTAAGACCTTGTGTGCAGTCGGGGCCAGAACCTGAGGATTCCTCTCCAGTGTTGCCATGGATCTTGGGGTGCTTCTGACTCTCCCCAGGGGAATCAGGCCTCGTCTCTTGTGGGGCATGCACGTGGGCTTACCTCCCGTGCTGCAGCAGTAGTGTCACGCTTCCTGTCACGTGGATCAAGGGATGTGTGGCTTTCCCTCGAGGCTGTCCCTCGAGGCTTTCCCACGAGGCTTTCCCACGAGGCTTCCCCACAGGGCTGTGCCACGTGCCACCTTGGTGTGAGTCGATCCTCGGCGTGAAAGGCGAGCCGGTGTAGATAAAAGAGGTTCCTCTGGAATGGACTGAGACATCTGGGGGACTCTTGGCATGGTGGCACGACCCTGGAGTTCCTCTCGCCGTTCCTGTTGAGAGGGCCTCCTCTTGAGATGCGACGGGAACGCCGGGAATTCTTTCCCGACGAAGCAGGGAAAGGATCCCTCATCTCGAGCTACTAGGCGGAAACGGGGCTCCTCTGGATGTGGGCGGGACCCTCGTGTTTCCTCTCGAGTGGAGACGGGTATGTCGGGGAACTTCTTGATTTGCACCAAGGGTGTGAAGGACCCTTTCGAAGTTCCAGAGGTGAGGTGTGATCAGCCTCGAGACGCCTCAGCGGAAATGGGCCTCATCTCGCCTGGAGGGGAGAACCTCCTGGATTTTCTCGAGTTGCGGCAGGTCTTCTCGAGTTACGACGGGGAACTCAGGGACCCGCTCTGGTGGCCTCAGGAAAGGCCAGTCCCCATGCGAGTTGCTAGGGGACCTCTCGGGATTCCTCTCCCATCCATGCTGGGGCCTCAGTCCTTGTGTGGAGTCGGGGCCGGAACCTGAGGATTCCTCTCCAGTGTTGCCATGGATCTTGGGGTGCTTCTGAGTCTCCCCAGGGGAGTCAGGCCTCGTCTCGAGTGGGGGCATGCACGTGCGCTTTCCTCCCGAGCTGCAGCAGTAGTGTCACGCTTCCTGTCACGTGGATCAAGGGATGTGTGGCTTTCCCTAGAGGCTGTCCCTCGAGGCATTCCCACGAGGCTTTCCCACGAGTCTTTCCCACAGGGCTGTGCCACGTGCCACCTTGGTGTGAGTCGATCCTCGGCGTGAAAGACGAGCCGGTGTAGGGAAAAGAGGTTCCTCTGGTATGGACTGAGACATCTGGGGGACTCTTGGAATGGTGGCACGACCCTGGAGTTCCTCTCGCCGTTCCTGTTGAGAGGGCCTCCTCTTGAGATGCGACGGGAACGCCTGTAACTTTTTCCCGACGAAGCAGAGATAGGATCCCTCATCTCGAGCTATGAGGCGGAAACGGAGCTCCTCTGCATGTGGGCGGGACCCTCGTGTTTCCTCTCGAGTGGAGACGGGTATGTCGGGGAACTTCTTGATTTGCACCAAGGGTGTGAAGGACGCTTTCGAAGTTCCAGAGGGGAGGTGTGATCAGCCGCTAGACGCCTCAGCGGAAATGGGCCTCATCTCGCCTGGAGGGGAGAACCTCCTGGATTTTCTCGAGTTGCGGCAGGTCTTCTCGAGTTACGACGGGGACCTCAGGGACCCGCTCTGGTGGCCTCAGGAAAGGCCAGTCCTCATGCGAGTTGCTAGGGGGCACCTCGGGATTCCTCTCCCCGTCCATGCCGGGGCCTAAGACATTGTGTGGAGTCGGGGCCGGAACTGAGGATTCCTCTCCAGTGTTGCCATGGATCTTGGGGTGCTTCTGAGTCTCCCCAGGGGAGTCAGGCCTCGTCTCGAGTGGGGGCATGCACGTGCGCTTTCCTCCCGTGCTGCAGCAGTAGTGTCACGCTTCCTGTCACGTGGATCAAGGAATGTGTGGCTTTCCCTCGAGGCTGTCCCTGGAGGCTTTCCCACGAGGCTTTCCCACGAGGCTTCCCCACAGGGCTGAGCCATGTGCCACCTTGGTGTGAGTCGATCCTCGGCGTGAAAGACGAGCCGGTGATAGGAATAAAGGATCCTCTGAATGGACTGAGATATCTGGGGGACTATTGGAATGGTGGCACGACCCTGGAGTTCCTCTCGCCGTTCCTGTTGAGAGGGCCTCCTCTTGAGATGCGACGGGAACGCCGGGAACTCTTTCCCGACGAAGCAGGGAAAGGATCCCTCATCTCGAGCTACGAGGCGGAAACGGGGCTCCCCTGGATGTGGGCGGGACCCTCGTGTTTCCTATCGAGGGGAGACGGGTATGTCGGGGAACTTCTTGATTTGCACCAAGGGTGTGAAGGACCCTTTCGAAGTTCCAGAGGTGAGGTGTGATCAGCCTCGAGACGCCTCAGCGGAAATGGGCCTCATCTCGCCTGGAGGGGAGAACCTCCTGGATTTTCTCGAGTTGCGGCAGGTCTTCTCGAGTTACGACGGGGACCTCAGGCACCCGCTCTGGTGGCCTCTGGAAAGGCCAGTCCCCATGCGAGTTGCTAGGGGACCTCTCGGGATTCCTCTCCCATCCATGCTGGGGCCTCAGTCCTTGTGTGGAGTCGGGGCCGGAACCTGAGGATTCCTCTCCAGTGTTGCCATGGATCTTGGGGTGCTTCTGAGTCTCCCCAGGGGAGTCAGGCCTCGTCTCGAGTGGGGGCATGCACGTGCGCTTTCCTCCCGAGCTGCAGCAGTACTGTCACGCTTCCTGTCACGTGGATCAAGGGATGGTGGCTTTCCCTCGAGGCTGTCCCTCGAGGCTTTCCCACGAGGCTTTCCCACGAGGCTTCCCCACAGGGCTGTGCCACGTGCCACCTTGGTGTGAGTCGATCCTCGGCGTGAAAGACGAGCCGGTGTAGATAAAAGAGGTTCCTCTGGAATGGACTGAGACATCTGGGGGACTCTTGGCATGGTGGCACGACCCTGGAGTTCCTCTCGCCGTTCCTGTTGAGAGGGCCTCCTCTTGAGATGCGACGGGAACGCCGGGAATTCTTTCCCGACGAAGCAGGGAAAGGATCCCTCATCTCGAGCTACGAGGCGGAAACGGGGCTCCTCTGGATGTGGGCGGGACCCTCGTGTTTCCTCTCGAGTGGAGACGGGTATGTCGGGGAACTTCTTGATTTGCACCAAGGGTGTGAAGGACGCTTTCGAAGTTCCAGAGGTGAGGTGTGATCAGCCTCGAGACGCCTCAGCGGAAATGGGCCTCATCTCGCCTGGAGGGGAGAACCTCCTGGATTTTCTCGAGTTGCGGCAGGTCTTCTCGAGTTACGACGGGGAACTCAGGGACCCGCTCTGCTGGCCTCAGGAAAGGCCAGTCCCCATGCGAGTTGCTAGGGGACCTCTCGGGATTCCTCTCCCATCCATGCTGGGGCCTCAGTCCTTGTGTGGAGTCGGGGCCGGAACCTGAGGATTCCTCTCCAGTGTTGCCATGGATCTTGGGGTGCTTCTGAGTCTCCCCAGGGGAGTCAGGCCTCGTCTCGAGTGGGGGCATGCACGTGCGCTTTCCTCCCGAGCTGCAGCAGTACTGTCACGCTTCCTGTCACGTGGATCAAGGGATCTGTGGCTTTCCCTCGAGGCTGTCCCTCGAGGCTTTCCCACGAGGCTTTCCCACGAGGCTTCCCCACAGGGCTGTGCCACGTGCCACCTTGGTGTGAGTCGATCCTCGGCGTGAAAGACGAGCCGGTGTAGGGAAAAGAGGTTCCTCTGGTATGGACTGAGACATCTGGGGGACTCTTGGAATGGTGGCACGACCCTGGAGTTCCTCTCGCCGTTCCTGTTGAGAGGGCCTCCTCTTGAGATGCGACTGGAATGCCGGGAACTCTTTCCCGACGAAGCAGGGAAAGGATCCCTCATCTCGAGCTACGAGGCGGAAACGGGGCTCCCCTGGATGTGGGCGGGACCCTCGTGTTTCCTATCGAGGGGAGACGGGTATGTCGGGGAACTTCTTGATTTGCACCAAGGGTGTGAAGGACCCTTTCGAAGTTCCAGAGGTGAGGTGTGATCAGCCTCGAGACGCCTCAGCGGAAATGGGCCTCATCTCGCCTGGAGGGGAGAACCTCCTGGATTTTCTCGAGTTGCGGCAGGTCTTCTCGAGTTACGACGGGGACCTCAGGCACCCGCTCTGGTGGCCTCTGGAAAGGCCAGTCCCCATGCGAGTTGCTAGGGGACCTCTCGGGATTCCTCTCCCATCCATGCTGGGGCCTCAGTCCTTGTGTGGAGTCGGGGCCGGAACCTGAGGATTCCTCTCCAGTGTTGCCATGGATCTTGGGGTGCTTCTGAGTCTCCCCAGGGGAGTCAGGCCTCGTCTCGAGTGGGGGCATGCACGTGCGCTTTCCTCCCGAGCTGCAGCAGTAGTGTCACGCTTCCTGTCACGTGGATCAAGGGATGTGTGGCTTTCCCTCGAGGCTGTCCCTCGAGGCATTCCCACGAGGCTTTCCCACGAGTCTTTCCCACAGGGCTGTGCCACGTGCCACCTTGGTGTGAGTCGATCCTCGGCGTGAAAGACGAGCCGGTGTAGGGAAAAGAGGTTCCTCTGGTATGGACTGAGACATCTGGGGGACTCTTGGAATGGTGGCACGACCCTGGAGTTCCTCTCGCCGTTCCTGTTGAGAGGGCCTCCTCTTGAGATGCGACGGGAACGCCTGTAACTTTTTCCCGACGAAGCAGAGATAGGATCCCTCATCTCGAGCTATGAGGCGGAAACGGAGCTCCTCTGCATGTGGGCGGGACCCTCGTGTTTCCTCTCGAGTGGAGACGGGTATGTCGGGGAACTTCTTGATTTGCACCAAGGGTGTGAAGGACGCTTTCGAAGTTCCAGAGGGGAGGTGTGATCAGCCGCTAGACGCCTCAGCGGAAATGGGCCTCATCTCGCCTGGAGGGGAGAACCTCCTGGATTTTCTCGAGTTGCGGCAGGTCTTCTCGAGTTACGACGGGGACCTCAGGGACCCGCTCTGGTGGCCTCAGGAAAGGCCAGTCCTCATGCGAGTTGCTAGGGGGCATCTCGGGATTCCTCTCCCGTCCATGCCGGGGCCTAAGACATTGTGTGGAGTCGGGGCCGGAACCTGAGGATTCCTCTCCAGTGTTGCCATGGATCTTGGGGTGCTTCTGAGTCTCCCCAGGGGAGTCAGGCCTCGTCTCGAGTGGGGGCATGCACGTGCGCTTTCCTCCCGTGCTGCAGCAGTAGTGTCACGCTTCCTGTCACGTGGATCAAGGAATGTGTGGCTTTCCCTCGAGGCTGTCCCTGGAGGCTTTCCCACGAGGCTTTCCCACGAGGCTTCCCCACAGGGCTGAGCCATGTGCCACCTTGGTGTGAGTCGATCCTCGGCGTGAAAGACGAGCCGGTGATAGGAATAAAGGATCCTCTGGAATGGACTGAGATATCTGGGGGACTATTGGAATGGTGGCACGACCCTGGAGTTCCTCTCGACGTTCCTGTTGAGAGGGCCTCCTCTTGAGATGCGACGGGAACGCCGGGAACTCTTTCCCGACGAAGCAGGGAAAGGATCCCTCATCTCGAGCTACGAGGCGGAAACGGGGCTCCTCTGGATGTGGGCGGGACCCTCGTGTTTCCTCTCGAGTGGAGACGGGTATGTCGGGGAACTTCTTGATTTGCACCAAGGGTGTGAAGGACCCTTTCAAAGTTCCAGAGGTGAGGTGTGATCAGCCTCGAGACGCCTCAGCGGAAATGGGCCTCATCTCACCTGGAGGGGAGAACCTCCTGGATTTTCTCGAGTTGCGGCAGGTCTTCTCGAGTTACGAAGGGGACCTCAGGGACCCGCTCTGGTGGCCTCAGGAAAGGCCAGTCCCCATGCGAGTTGCTAGGGGACCTCTCGGGATTCCTCTCCCGTCCATGCCGGGGCCTCAGTCCTTGTGTGGAGTCGGGGCCGGAACCTGAGGATTCCTCTCCAGTGCTTCCATGGATCTTGGGGTGCTTCTGAGACTCCCCAGGGGAGTCAGGCCTCGTCTCGAGTGGGGGCATGCACGTGCGCTTTCCTCCCGAGCTGCAGCAGTCGTGTCACGCTTCCTGTCACGTGGATCAAGGGATCTGTGGCTTTCCCTCGAGGCTGTCCCTCGAGGCTTTCCCACGAGGCTTTCCCACAGGGCTGTGCCACGTGCCACCTTGGTGTGAGTCGTACCTCGGCGTGAAAGACGAGCCGGTGTAGGGAAAAGAGGTTCCTCTGGTATGGACTGAGACATCTGGGGGACTCTTGGAATGGTGGCACGACCCTGGAGTTCCTCTCGCCGTTCCTGTTGAGAGGGCCTCCTCTTGAGATGCGACGGGAACGCCGGGAACTCTTTCCCGACGAAGCAGGGAAAGGATCCCTCATCTCGAGCTACGAGGCGGAAACGGGGCTCCCCTGGATGTGGGCGGGACCCTCGTGTTTCCTATCGAGGGGAGACGGGTATGTCGGGGAACTTCTTGATTTGCACCAAGGGTGTGAAGGACCCTTTCGAAGTTCCAGAGGTGAGGTGTGATCAGCCTCGAGACGCCTCAGTGGAAATGGGCCTCATCTCGCCTGGAGGGGAGAACCTCCTGGATTTTCTCGAGTTGCGGCAGGTCTTCTCGAGTTACGACGGGGACCTCAGGCACCCGCTCTGGTGGCCTCTGGAAAGGCCAGTCCCCATGCGAGTTGCTAGGGGACCTCTCGGGATTCCTCTCCCATCCATGCTGGGGCCTCAGTCCTTGTGTGGAGTCGGGGCCGGAACCTGAGGATTCCTCTCCAGTGTTGCCATGGATCTTGGGGTGCTTCTGAGTCTCCCCAGGGGAGTCAGGCCTCGTCTCGAGTGGGGGCATGCACGTGTGCTTTCCTCCCGAGCTGCAGCAGTAGTGTCACGCTTCCTGTCACGTGGATCAAGGGATCTGTGGCTTTCCCTCGAGGCTGTCCCTCGAGGCTTTCCCACGAGGCTTTCCCACGAGGCTTCCCCACAGGGCTGTGCCACGTGCCACCTTGGTGTGAGTCGATCCTCGGCGTGAAAGACGAGCCGGTGTAGGGAAAAGAGGTTCCTCTGGTATGGACTGAGACATCTGGGGGACTCTTGGAATGGTGGCACGACCCTGGAGTTCCTCTCGCCGTTCCTGTTGAGAGGGCCTCCTCTTGAGATGCAACGGGAACGCCGGGAACTCTTTCCTGAAGAAGCAGGGAAAGGATCCCTCATCTCGAGCTACGAGGCGGAAACGGGGCTCCTCTGGATGTGGGCGGGACCCTAGTGATTCCTCTCGAGGGGAGACGGGTATGTCGGAGAACTTCTTGATTTGCACCTAGGGTGTGAAGGACACTTTCGAAGTTCCAGAGGTGAGGTGTGATCAGCCTCGAGACGCCTCAGCGGAAATGGGCCTCATCTCGCCTGGAGGGGAGAACCTCCTGGATTTTCTCGAGTTGCGGCAGGTCTTCTCGAATTACGACGGGGACCTCAGGGACCCGCTCTGGTGGCCTCAGGAAAGGCCAGTCCCCATGCGAGTTGCTAGGGGGCATCTCGGGATTCCTCTCCCGTCCATGCCGGTGCCTAAGACCTTGTGTGGAGTCGGGGCCGGAACCTGAGGATTCCTCTCCAGTGTTGCCATGGATCTTGGGGTGCTTCTGAGTCCCCCAGGGGAGTCAGGCCTCGTCTCGAGAGGCGGCATGCACGTGTGCTTTCCTCCCAAGCTGCAGCAGTAGTGTCACGCTTCCTGTCACGTGGATCAAGGGATGTGTGGCTTTCCCTCGAGGCTGTCCCTCGAGGCATTCCCACGAGGCTTTCCCACGAGTCTTTCCCACAGGGCTGTGCCACGTGCCACCTTGGTGTGAGTCGATCCTCGGCGTGAAAGACGAGCCGGTGTAGGGAAAAGAGGTTCCTCTGGTATGGACTGAGACATCTGGGGGACTCTTGGAATGGTGGCACGACCCTGGAGTTCCTCTCGCCGTTCCTGTTGAGAGGGCCTCCTCTTGAGATGCGACGGGAACGCCTGTAACTTTTTCCCGACGAAGCAGAGATAGGATCCCTCATCTCGAGCTATGAGGCGGAAACGGAGCTCCTCTGCATGTGGGCGGGACCCTCGTGTTTCCTCTCGAGTGGAGACGGGTATGTCGGGGAACTTCTTGATTTGCACCAAGGGTGTGAAGGACGCTTTCGAAGTTCCAGAGGGGAGGTGTGATCAGCCGCTAGACGCCTCAGCGGAAATGGGCCTCATCTCGCCTGGAGGGGAGAACCTCCTGGATTTTCTCGAGTTGCGGCAGGTCTTCTCGAGTTACGACGGGGACCTCAGGGACCCGCTCTGGTGGCCTCAGGAAAGGCCAGTCCTCATGCGAGTTTCTAGGGGGCACCTCGGGATTCCTCTCCCGTCCATGCCGGGGCCTAAGACATTGTGTGGAGTCGGGGCCGGAACCTGAGGATTCCTCTCCAGTGTTGCCATGGATCTTGGGGTGCTTCTGAGTCTCCCCAGGGGAGTCAGGCCTCGTCTCGAGTGGGGGCATGCACGTGCGCTTTCCTCCCGTGCTGCAGCAGTAGTGTCACGCTTCCTGTCACGTGGATCAAGGAATGTGTGGCTTTCCCTCGAGGCTGTCCCTGGAGGCTTTCCCACGAGGCTTTCCCACGAGGCTTCCCCACAGGGCTGAGCCATGTGCCACCTTGGTGTGAGTCGATCCTCGGCGTGAAAGACGAGCCGGTGATAGGAATAAAGGATCCTCTGGAATGGACTGAGATATCTGGGGGACTATTGGAATGGTGGCACGACCCTGGAGTTCCTCTCGCCGTTCCTGTTGAGAGGGCCTCCTCTTGAGATGCGACGGGAACGCCGGGAACTCTTTCCCGACGAAGCAGGGAAAGGATCCCTCATCTCGAGCTACGAGGCGGAAACGGGGCTCCCCTGGATGTGGGCGGGACCCTCGTGTTTCCTATCGAGGGGAGACGGGTATGTCGGGGAACTTCTTGATTTGCACCAAGGGTGTGAAGGACCCTTTCGAAGTTCCAGAGGTGAGGTGTGATCAGCCTCGAGACGCCTCAGCGGAAATGGGCCTCATCTCGCCTGGAGGGGAGAACCTCCTGGATTTTCTCGAGTTGCGGCAGGTCTTCTCGAGTTACGACGGGGACCTCAGGCACCCGCTCTGGTGGCCTCTGGAAAGGCCAGTCCCCATGCGAGTTGCTAGGGGACCTCTCGGGATTCCTCTCCCATCCATGCTGGGGCCTCAGTCCTTGTGTGGAGTCGGGGCCGGAACCTGAGGATTCCTCTCCAGTGTTGCCATGGATCTTGGGGTGCTTCTGAGTCTCCCCAGGGGAGTCAGGCCTCGTCTCGAGTGGGGGCATGCACGTGCGCTTTCCTCCCGAGCTGCAGCAGTACTGTCACGCTTCCTGTCACGTGGATCAAGGGATGTGTGGCTTTCCCTCGAGGCTGTCCCTCGAGGCTTTCCCACGAGGCTTTCCCACGAGGCTTCCCCACAGGGCTGTGCCACGTGCCACCTTGGTGTGAGTCGATCCTCGGCGTGAAAGACGAGCCGGTGTAGATAAAAGAGGTTCCTCTGGAATGGACTGAGACATCTGGGGGACTCTTGGCATGGTGGCACGACCCTGGAGTTCCTCTCGCCGTTCCTGTTGAGAGGGCCTCCTCTTGAGATGCGACGGGAACGCCGGGAATTCTTTCCCGACGAAGCAGGGAAAGGATCCCTCATCTCGAGCTACGAGGCGGAAACGGGGCTCCTCTGGATGTGGGCGGGACCCTCGTGTTTCCTCTCGAGTGGAGACGGGTATGTCGGGGAACTTCTTGATTTGCACCAAGGGTGTGAAGGACGCTTTCGAAGTTCCAGAGGTGAGGTGTGATCAGCCTCGAGACGCCTCAGCGGAAATGGGCCTCATCTCGCCTGGAGGGGAGAACCTCCTGGATTTTCTCGAGTTGCGGCAGGTCTTCTCGAGTTACGACGGGGAACTCAGGGACCCGCTCTGCTGGCCTCAGGAAAGGCCAGTCCCCATGCGAGTTGCTAGGGGACCTCTCGGGATTCCTCTCCCATCCATGCTGGGGCCTCAGTCCTTGTGTGGAGTCGGGGCCGGAACCTGAGGATTCCTCTCCAGTGTTGCCATGGATCTTGGGGTGCTTCTGAGTCTCCCCAGGGGAGTCAGGCCTCGTCTCGAGTGGGGGCATGCACGTGCGCTTTCCTCCCGAGCTGCAGCAGTACTGTCACGCTTCCTGTCACGTGGATCAAGGGATCTGTGGCTTTCCCTCGAGGCTGTCCCTCGAGGCTTTCCCACGAGGCTTTCCCACGAGGCTTCCCCACAGGGCTGTGCCACGTGCCACCTTGGTGTGAGTCGATCCTCGGCGTGAAAGACGAGCCGGTGTAGATAAAAGAGGTTCCTCTGGAATGGACTGAGACATCTGGGGGACTCTTGGCATGGTGGCACGACCCTGGAGTTCCTCTCGCCGTTCCTGTTGAGAGGGCCTCCTCTTGAGATGCGACGGGAACGCCGGGAATTCTTTCCCGACGAAGCAGGGAAAGGATCCCTCATCTCGAGCTACGAGGCGGAAACGGGGCTCCTCTGGATGTGGGCGGGACCCTCGTGTTTCCTCTCGAGTGGAGACGGGTATGTCGGGGAACTTCTTGATTTGCACCAAGGGTGTGAAGGACGCTTTCGAAGTTCCAGAGGTGAGGTGTGATCAGCCTCGAGACGCCTCAGCGGAAATGGGCCTCATCTCGCCTGGAGGGGAGAACCTCCTGGATTTTCTCGAGTTGCGGCAGGTCTTCTCGAGTTACGACGGGGAACTCAGGGACCCGCTCTGCTGGCCTCAGGAAAGGCCAGTCCCCATGCGAGTTGCTAGGGGACCTCTCGGGATTCCTCTCCCATCCATGCTGGGGCCTCAGTCCTTGTGTGGAGTCGGGGCCGGAACCTGAGGATTCCTCTCCAGTGTTGCCATGGATCTTGGGGTGCTTCTGAGTCTCCCCAGGGGAGTCAGGCCTCGTCTCGAGTGGGGGCATGCACGTGCGCTTTCCTCCCAAGCTGCAGCAGTACTGTCACGCTTCCTGTCACGTGGATCAAGGGATCTGTGGCTTTCCCTCGAGGCTGTCCCTCGAGGCTTTCCCACGAGGCTTTCCCACGAGGCTTCCCCACAGGGCTGTGCCACGTGCCACCTTGGTGTGAGTCGATCCTCGGCGTGAAAGACGAGCCGGTGTAGGGAAAAGAGGTTCCTCTGGTATGGACTGAGACATCTGGGGGCCTCTTGGAATGGTGGCACGACCCTGGAGTTCCTCTCGCCGTTCCTGTTGAGAGGGCCTCCTCTTGAGATGCGACTGGAATGCCGGGAACTCTTTCCCGACGAAGCAGGGAAAGGATCCCTCATCTCGAGCTACGAGGCGGAAACGGGGCTCCCCTGGATGTGGGCGGGACCCTCGTGTTTCCTATCGAGGGGAGACGGGTATGTCGGGGAACTTCTTGATTTGCACCAAGGGTGTGAAGGACCCTTTCGAAGTTCCAGAGGTGAGGTGTGATCAGCCTCGAGACGCCTCAGCGGAAATGGGCCTCATCTCGCCTGGAGGGGAGAACCTCCTGGATTTTCTCGAGTTGCGGCAGGTCTTCTCGAGTTACGACGGGGACCTCAGGCACCCGCTCTGGTGGCCTCTGGAAAGGCCAGTCCCCATGCGAGTTGCTAGGGGACCTCTCGGGATTCCTCTCCCATCCATGCTGGGGCCTCAGTCCTTGTGTGGAGTCGGGGCCGGAACCTGAGGATTCCTCTCCAGTGTTGCCATGGATCTTGGGGTGCTTCTGAGTCTCCCCAGGGGAGTCAGGCCTCGTCTCGAGTGGGGGCATGCACGTGCGCTTTCCTCCCGAGCTGCAGCAGTAGTGTCACGCTTCCTGTCACGTGGATCAAGGGATGTGTGGCTTTCCCTCGAGGCTGTCCCTCGAGGCATTCCCACGAGGCTTTCCCACGAGTCTTTCCCACAGGGCTGTGCCACGTGCCACCTTGGTGTGAGTCGATCCTCGGCGTGAAAGACGAGCCGGTGTAGATAAAAGAGGTTCCTCTGGAATGGACTGAGACATCTGGGGGACTCTTGGCATGGTGGCACGACCCTGGAGTTCCTCTCGCCGTTCCTGTTGAGAGGGCCTCCTCTTGAGATGCGACGGGAACGCCGGGAATTCTTTCCCGACGAAGCAGGGAAAGGATCCCTCATCTCGAGCTACGAGGCGGAAACGGGGCTCCTCTGGATGTGGGCGGGACCCTCGTGTTTCCTCTCGAGTGGAGACGGGTATGTCGGGGAACTTCTTGATTTGCACCAAGGGTGTGAAGGACGCTTTCGAAGTTCCAGAGGTGAGGTGTGATCAGCCTCGAGACGCCTCAGCGGAAATGGGCCTCATCTCGCCTGGAGGGGAGAACCTCCTGGATTTTCTCGAGTTGCGGCAGGTCTTCTCGAGTTACGACGGGGAACTCAGGGACCCGCTCTGCTGGCCTCAGGAAAGGCCAGTCCCCATGCGAGTTGCTAGGGGACCTCTCGGGATTCCTCTCCCATCCATGCTGGGGCCTCAGTCCTTGTGTGGAGTCGGGGCCGGAACCTGAGGATTCCTCTCCAGTGTTGCCATGGATCTTGGGGTGCTTCTGAGTCTCCCCAGGGGAGTCAGGCCTCGTCTCGAGTGGGGGCATGCACGTGCGCTTTCCTCCCGAGCTGCAGCAGTACTGTCACGCTTCCTGTCACGTGGATCAAGGGATCTGTGGCTTTCCCTCGAGGCTGTCCCTCGAGGCTTTCCCACGAGGCTTTCCCACGAGGCTTCCCCACAGGGCTGTGCCACGTGCCACCTTGGTGTGAGTCGATCCTCGGCGTGAAAGACGAGCCGGTGTAGGGAAAAGAGGTTCCTCTGGTATGGACTGAGACATCTGGGGGCCTCTTGGAATGGTGGCACGACCCTGGAGTTCCTCTCGCCGTTCCTGTTGAGAGGGCCTCCTCTTGAGATGCGACTGGAATGCCGGGAACTCTTTCCCGACGAAGCAGGGAAAGGATCCCTCATCTCGAGCTACGAGGCGGAAACGGGGCTCCCCTGGATGTGGGCGGGACCCTCGTGTTTCCTATCGAGGGGAGACGGGTATGTCGGGGAACTTCTTGATTTGCACCAAGGGTGTGAAGGACCCTTTCGAAGTTCCAGAGGTGAGGTGTGATCAGCCTCGAGACGCCTCAGCGGAAATGGGCCTCATCTCGCCTGGAGGGGAGAACCTCCTGGATTTTCTCGAGTTGCGGCAGGTCTTCTCGAGTTACGACGGGGACCTCAGGCACCCGCTCTGGTGGCCTCTGGAAAGGCCAGTCCCCATGCGAGTTGCTAGGGGACCTCTCGGGATTCCTCTCCCATCCATGCTGGGGCCTCAGTCCTTGTGTGGAGTCGGGGCCGGAACCTGAGGATTCCTCTCCAGTGTTGCCATGGATCTTGGGGTGCTTCTGAGTCTCCCCAGGGGAGTCAGGCCTCGTCTCGAGTGGGGGCATGCACGTGCGCTTTCCTCCCGAGCTGCAGCAGTAGTGTCACGCTTCCTGTCACGTGGATCAAGGGATGTGTGGCTTTCCCTCGAGGCTGTCCCTCGAGGCATTCCCACGAGGCTTTCCCACGAGTCTTTCCCACAGGGCTGTGCCACGTGCCACCTTGGTGTGAGTCGATCCTCGGCGTGAAAGACGAGCCGGTGTAGGGAAAAGAGGTTCCTCTGGTATGGACTGAGACATCTGGGGGACTCTTGGAATGGTGGCACGACCCTGGAGTTCCTCTCGCCGTTCCTGTTGAGAGGGCCTCCTCTTGAGATGCGACGGGAACGCCTGTAACTTTTTCCCGACGAAGCAGAGATAGGATCCCTCATCTCGAGCTATGAGGCGGAAACGGAGCTCCTCTGCATGTGGGCGGGACCCTCGTGTTTCCTCTCGAGTGGAGACGGGTATGTCGGGGAACTTCTTGATTTGCACCAAGGGTGTGAAGGACGCTTTCGAAGTTCCAGAGGGGAGGTGTGATCAGCCGCTAGACGCCTCAGCGGAAATGGGCCTCATCTCGCCTGGAGGGGAGAACCTCCTGGATTTTCTCGAGTTGCGGCAGGTCTTCTCGAGTTACGACGGGGACCTCAGGGACCCGCTCTGGTGGCCTCAGGAAAGGCCAGTCCTCATGCGAGTTGCTAGGGGGCATCTCGGGATTCCTCTCCCGTCCATGCCGGGGCCTAAGACATTGTGTGGAGTCGGGGCCGGAACCTGAGGATTCCTCTCCAGTGTTGCCATGGATCTTGGGGTGCTTCTGAGTCTCCCCAGGGGAGTCAGGCCTCGTCTCGAGTGGGGGCATGCACGTGCGCTTTCCTCCCGTGCTGCAGCAGTAGTGTCACGCTTCCTGTCACGTGGATCAAGGAATGTGTGGCTTTCCCTCGAGGCTGTCCCTGGAGGCTTTCCCACGAGGCTTTCCCACGAGGCTTCCCCACAGGGCTGAGCCATGTGCCACCTTGGTGTGAGTCGATCCTCGGCGTGAAAGACGAGCCGGTGATAGGAATAAAGGATCCTCTGGAATGGACTGAGATATCTGGGGGACTATTGGAATGGTGGCACGACCCTGGAGTTCCTCTCGACGTTCCTGTTGAGAGGGCCTCCTCTTGAGATGCGACGGGAACGCCGGGAACTCTTTCCCGACGAAGCAGGGAAAGGATCCCTCATCTCGAGCTACGAGGCGGAAACGGGGCTCCTCTGGATGTGGGCGGGACCCTCGTGTTTCCTCTCGAGTGGAGACGGGTATGTCGGGGAACTTCTTGATTTGCACCAAGGGTGTGAAGGACCCTTTCAAAGTTCCAGAGGTGAGGTGTGATCAGCCTCGAGACGCCTCAGCGGAAATGGGCCTCATCTCACCTGGAGGGGAGAACCTCCTGGATTTTCTCGAGTTGCGGCAGGTCTTCTCGAGTTACGACGGGGACCTCAGGGACCCGCTCTGGTGGCCTCAGGAAAGGCCAGTCCCCATGCGAGTTGCTAGGGGACCTCTCGGGATTCCTCTCCCGTCCATGCCGGGGCCTCAGTCCTTGTGTGGAGTCGGGGCCGGAACCTGAGGATTCCTCTCCAGTGTTTCCATGGATCTTGGGGTGCTTCTGAGACTCCCCAGGGGAGTCAGGCCTCGTCTCGAGTGGGGGCATGCACGTGCGCTTTCCTCCCGAGCTGCAGCAGTCGTGTCACGCTTCCTGTCACGTGGATCAAGGGATCTGTGGCTTTCCCTCGAGGCTGTCCCTCGAGGCTTTCCCACGAGGCTTTCCCACAGGGCTGTGCCACGTGCCACCTTGGTGTGAGTCGTACCTCGGCGTGAAAGACGAGCCGGTGTAGGGAAAAGAGGTTCCTCTGGTATGGACTGAGACATCTGGGGGACTCTTGGAATGGTGGCACGACCCTGGAGTTCCTCTCGCCGTTCCTGTTGAGAGGGCCTCCTCTTGAGATGCGACGGGAACGCCGGGAACTCTTTCCCGACGAAGCAGGGAAAGGATCCCTCATCTCGAGCTACGAGGCGGAAACGGGGCTCCCCTGGATGTGGGCGGGACCCTCGTGTTTCCTATCGAGGGGAGACGGGTATGTCGGGGAACTTCTTGATTTGCACCAAGGGTGTGAAGGACCCTTTCGAAGTTCCAGAGGTGAGGTGTGATCAGCCTCGAGACGCCTCAGTGGAAATGGGCCTCATCTCGCCTGGAGGGGAGAACCTCCTGGATTTTCTCGAGTTGCGGCAGGTCTTCTCGAGTTACGACGGGGACCTCAGGCACCCGCTCTGGTGGCCTCTGGAAAGGCCAGTCCCCATGCGAGTTGCTAGGGGACCTCTCGGGATTCCTCTCCCATCCATGCTGGGGCCTCAGTCCTTGTGTGGAGTCGGGGCCGGAACCTGAGGATTCCTCTCCAGTGTTGCCATGGATCTTGGGGTGCTTCTGAGTCTCCCCAGGGGAGTCAGGCCTCGTCTCGAGTGGGGGCATGCACGTGTGCTTTCCTCCCGAGCTGCAGCAGTAGTGTCACGCTTCCTGTCACGTGGATCAAGGGATCTGTGGCTTTCCCTCGAGGCTGTCCCTCGAGGCTTTCCCACGAGGCTTTCCCACGAGGCTTCCCCACAGGGCTGTGCCACGTGCCACCTTGGTGTGAGTCGATCCTCGGCGTGAAAGACGAGCCGGTGTAGGGAAAAGAGGTTCCTCTGGTATGGACTGAGACATCTGGGGGACTCTTGGAATGGTGGCACGACCCTGGAGTTCCTCTCGCCGTTCCTGTTGAGAGGGCCTCCTCTTGAGATGCAACGGGAACGCCGGGAACTCTTTCCTGAAGAAGCAGGGAAAGGATCCCTCATCTCGAGCTACGAGGCGGAAACGGGGCTCCTCTGGATGTGGGCGGGACCCTAGTGATTCCTCTCGAGGGGAGACGGGTATGTCGGAGAACTTCTTGATTTGCACCTAGGGTGTGAAGGACACTTTCGAAGTTCCAGAGGTGAGGTGTGATCAGCCTCGAGACGCCTCAGCGGAAATGGGCCTCATCTCGCCTGGAGGGGAGAACCTCCTGGATTTTCTCGAGTTGCGGCAGGTCTTCTCGAATTACGACGGGGACCTCAGGGACCCGCTCTGGTGGCCTCAGGAAAGGCCAGTCCCCATGCGAGTTGCTAGGGGGCATCTCGGGATTCCTCTCCCGTCCATGCCGGTGCCTAAGACCTTGTGTGGAGTCGGGGCCGGAACCTGAGGATTCCTCTCCAGTGTTGCCATGGATCTTGGGGTGCTTCTGAGTCCCCCAGGGGAGTCAGGCCTCGTCTCGAGAGGCGGCATGCACGTGTGCTTTCCTCCCAAGCTGCAGCAGTAGTGTCACGCTTCCTGTCACGTGGATCAAGGGATCTGTGGCTTTCCCTCGAGGCTGTCCCTCGAGGCTTTCCCACGAGGCTTTCCCACAAGGCTGTGCCACGTGCCACCTTGGTGTGAGTCGATCCTCGGCGTGAAAGACGCGCCGCTGAAGGGAAAGGAGGTTCCTCTGGAATGGACTGAGACATCTGGGGTCTCTTGGAATGGTGGCACGACCCTGGAGTTCCTCTCGCCGTTCCTGTTCAGAGGGCCTCCTCTTGAGATGCGACGGGAACGCCGGGAACTCTTTTCCGAAGAAGCAGGGAAAAGATCCCTCATCTCGATCTACGAGGCGGAAACGGGGCTCCTCTGGATGTGGGCGGGACCCTCGTGTTTCCTCTCGAGTGGAGACGGGTATGTCAGGGAAATTCTTGATTTGCACCTAGGGTGTGAATGACCCTTTCGAAGTTCCAGAGGGGAGGTGTGATCAGCCTCGAGACGCCTCAGCAGAAATGGGCCTCATCTCGCCTGGAGGGGAGAACCTCCTGGATTTTCTCGAGTTGCGGGAGGTCTTCTCGAGTTACGACGGGGACCTCAGGCACCCGATCTGGTGGCCTCAGGAAAGGCCAGTCCCCATGCGAGTTGCTAGGGGGCATTTCGGGATTCCTCTCCCGTCCATGCCGGGGCCTAAGACCTTGTCTGCAGTCGGGGCCAGAACCTGAGGATTCCTCTCCAGTGTTGCCATGGATCTTGGGGTGCTTCTGACTCTCCCCAGGGGAATCAGGCCTCGTCTCTTGTGGGGGCATGTACGTGGGCTTACCACCCGTGCTGCAGCAGTAGTGTCACGCTTCCTGTCACGTGGATCAAGGGATCTGTGGCTTTCCCTCGAGGCTGTCCCTCGAGGCTTTCCCACGAGGCTTTCCCACGAGGCTTCCCCACAGGGCTGTGCCACGTGCCACCTTGGTGTGAGTCGATCCTCGGCGTGAAAGACGAGCCGGTGTAGATAAAAGAGGTTCCTCTGGAATGGACTGAGACATCTGGGGGACTCTTGGCATGGTGGCACGACCCTGGAGTTCCTCTCGCCGTTCCTGTTGAGAGGGCCTCCTCTTGAGATGCGACGGGAACGCCGGGAATTCTTTCCCGAAGAAGCAGGGAAAGGATCCCTCATCTCGAGCTACAAGGCGGAAACGGGGCTCCTCTGGATGTGGGCGGGACCCTCGTGTTTCCTCTCGAGTGGAGACGGGTATGTTGGGGAACTTCTTGATTTGCACCAAGGGTGTGAAGGACCCTTTCGAAGTTCCAGAGGTGAGGTGTGATCAGCCTCGAGACGCCTCAGCGGAAATGTGCCTCATCTCGCCTGGAGGGGAGAACCTCCTGGATTTTCTCGAGTTGCGGCAGGTCTTCTCGAGTTACGACGGGGACCTCAGGGACCCGCTCTGGTGGCCTCAGGAAAGGCCAGTCCCCATGCGAGTTGCTAGGGGACCTCTCGGGATTCCTCTCCCATCCATGCTGGGGCCTCAGTCCTTGTGTGGAGTCGGGGCCGGAACCTGAGGATTCCTCTCCAGTGTTGCCATGGATCTTGGGGTGCTTCTGAGTCTCCCCAGGGGAGTCAGGCCTCGTCTCGAGTGGGGGCATGCACGTGCGCTTTCCTCCCGAGCTGCAGCAGTACTGTCACGCTTCCTGTCACGTGGATCAAGGGATCTGTGGCTTTCCCTCGAGGCTGTCCCTCGAGGCTTTCCCACGAGGCTTTCGCACGAGGCTTCCCCACAGGGCTGTGCCACGTGCCACCTTGGTGTGAGTCGATCCTCGGCGTGAAAGACGAGCCGGTGTAGGGAAAAGAGGTTCCTCTGGTATGGACTGAGACATCTGGGGGACTCTTGGAATGGTGGCACGACCCTGGAGTTCCTCTCGCCGTTCCTGTTGAGAGGGCCTCCTCTTGAGATGCGACTGGAATGCCGGGAACTCTTTCCCGACGAAGCAGGGAAAGGATCCCTCATCTCGAGCTACGAGGCGGAAACGGGGCTCCTCTGGATGTGGGCGGGACCCTCGTGTTTCCTCTCGAGCGGAGACGGGTATGTCGGGGAACTTCTTGATTTGCACCAAGGGTGTGAAGGACCCTTTCAAAGTTCCAGAGGTGAGGTGTGATCAGCCTCGAGACGCCTCAGCGGAAATGGGCCTCATCTCGCCTGGAGGAGAGAACCTCCTGGATTTTCTCGAGTTGCGGCAGGTCTTCTCGAGTTACGACGGGGACCTCAGGGACCCGCTCTGGTGGCCTCAGGAAAGGCCAGTCCCCATGCGAGTTGCTAGGGGACCTCTCGGGATTCCTCTCCCGTCCATGCCGGGGCCTCAGTCCTTGTGTGGAGTCGGGGCCGGAACCTGAGGATTCCTCTCCAGTGTTTCCATGGATCTTGGGGTGCTTCTGAGACTCCCCAAGGGAGTCAGGCCTCGTCTCGAGTGGGGGCATGCACGTGCGCTTTCCTCCCGAGCTGCAGAAGTCGTGTCACGCTTCCTGTCACGTGGATCAAGGGATCTGTGGCTTTCCCTCGAGGCTGTCCCTCGAGGCTTTCCCACGAGGCTTTCCCACAGGGCTGTGCCACGTGCCACCTTGGTGTGAGTCGTACCTCGGCGTGAAAGACGAGCCGGTGTAGGGAAAAGAGGTTCCTCTGGAATGGACTGAGACATCTGGTGTCTCTTGGAATGGTGGCACGACCCTGGAGTTCCTCTCGCCGTTCCTGTTCAGAGGGCCTCCTCTTGAGATGCGACGGGAACGCCGGGAACTCTTTCCCGAAGAAGCAGGGAAAAGATCCCTCATCTCGATCTACGAGGCGGAAACGGGGCTCCTCTGGATGTGGGCGGGACCCTCGTGTTTCCTCTCGAGTGGAGACGGGTATGTCAGGGAAATTCTTGATTTGCACCAAGGGTGTGAAGGACCCTTTCGAAGTTCCAGAGGGGAGGTGTGATCAGCCTCGAGACGCCTCAGCAGAAATGGGCCTCATCTCTCCTGGAGGGGAGAACCTCCTGGATTTTCTCGAGTTGCGGCAGGTCTTCTCGAGTTACGACGGGGACCTCAGGCACCCGATCTGGTGGCCTCAGGAAAGGCCAGTCCCCATGCGAGTTGCTAGGGGGCATCTCGGGATTCCTCTCCCGTCCATGCCGGGGCCTAAGACCTTGTGTGCAGTCGGGGCCAGAACCTGAGGATTCCTCTCCAGTGTTGCCATGGATCTTGGGGTGCTTCTGACTCTCCCCAGGGGAATCAGGCCTCGTCTCGAGTGGGGGGATGCACGTGGGCTTACCTCCCGTGCTGCAGCAGTACTGTCACGCTTCCTGTCACGTGGATCAAGGGATGTGTGGCTTTCCCTCGAGGCTGTCCCTCGAGGCTTTCCCACGAGGCTTTCCCACGAGGCTTCCCCACAGGGCTGTGCCACGTGCCACCTTGGTGTGAGTCGATCCTCGGCGTGATAGATGAGCCGGTGTAGGGAAAAGAGGTTCCTCTGGTATAGACTGAGACATCTGGGGGACTCTTGGAATGGTGGCACGACCCTGGAGTTCCTCTCGCCGTTCCTGTTGAGAGGGCCTCCTCTTCAGATGCGACGGGAACGCCGGGAACTCTTTCCCGACGAAGCAGGGAAAGGATCCCTCATCTCGAGCTACGAGGCGGAAACGGGGCTCCTCTGGATGTGGGCGGGACCCTCGTGATTCCTCTCGAGGGGAGACGGGTATGTCGGGGAACTTCTTGATTTGCACCAAGGGTGTGAAGGACCCTTTCGAAGTTCCAGAGGTGAGGTGTGATCAGCCTCGAGACGCCTCAGCGGAAATGGGCCTCTTCTCGCCTGGAGGGGAGACCCTACTGGATTTTCTCGAGTTGCGGCAGGTCTTCTCGAGTTACGACGGGGACCTCAGGGACCCGCTCTGGTGGCCTCAGGAAAGCCCAGTCCCCATGCGAGTTGCTAGGGGACCTCTCGGGATTCCTCTCCCGTCCATGCCGGGGCCTCAGTCCTTGTGTGGACATGGGGCCGGAACCTGAGGATTCCTCTCCAGTGTTGCCATGGATCTTGGGGTGCTTCTGAGTCTCCCCAGGGGAGTCAGGCCTCGTCTCGAGTGGGGGCATGCACGTGCGCTTTCCTCCCGAGCTGCAGCAGTAGTGTCACGCTTACTGTCACGTGGATCAAGGGATGTGTGTCTTTCCCTCGAGGGTGTCCCTCGAGGCTTTCCCACAAGGCTTTCCCACGAGGCTTCCCCACAGGGCTGTGCCAAGTGCAACCTTGGTGTGAGTCGTACCTCGGCGTGAAAGACGAGCCGGTGTAGGGAAAAGAGGTTCCTCTGGTATGGACTGAGACATCTGGGGGACTCTTGGAATGGTGGCACGACCCTGGAGTTCCTCTCGCCGTTCCTGTTGAGAGGGCCTCCTCTTGAGATGCGACTGGAATGCCGGGAACTCTTTCCCGACGAAGCAGGGAAAGGATCCCTCATCTCGAGCTACGAGGCGGAAACGGGGCTCCCCTGGATGTGGGCGGGACCCTCGTGTTTCCTATCGAGGGGAGACGGGTATGTCGGGGAACTTCTTGATTTGCACCAAGGGTGTGAAGGACCCTTTCGAAGTTCCAGAGGTGAGGTGTGATCAGCCTCGAGACGCCTCAGTGGAAATGGGCCTCATCTCGCCTGGAGGGGAGAACCTCCTGGATTTTCTCGAGTTGCGGCAGGTCTTCTCGAGTTACGACGGGGACCTCAGGCACCCGCTCTGGTGGCCTCTGGAAAGGCCAGTCCCCATGCGAGTTGCTAGGGGACCTCTCGGGATTCCTCTCCCATCCATGCTGGGGCCTCAGTCCTTGTGTGGAGTCGGGGCCGGAACCTGAGGATTCCTCTCCAGTGTTGCCATGGATCTTGGGGTGCTTCTGAGTCTCCCCAGGGGAGTCAGGCCTCGTCTCGAGTGGGGGCATGCACGTGCGCTTTCCTCCCGAGCTGCAGCAGTACTGTCACGCTTCCTGTCACGTGGATCAAGGGATGTGTGGCTTTCCCTCGAGGCTGTCCCTCGAGGCATTCCCACGAGGCTTTCCCACGAGGCTTCCCCACAGGGCTGAGCCATGTGCCACCTTGGTGTGAGTCGATCCTCGGCGTGAAAGACGAGCCGGTGATAGGAATAAAGGATCCTCTGGAATGGACTGAGATATCTGGGGGACTATTGGAATGGTGGCACGACCCTGGAGTTCCTCTCGCCGTTCCTGTTGAGAGGGCCTCCTCTTGAGATGCGACGGGAACGCCGGGAACTCTTTCCCGACGAAGCAGGGAAAGGATCCCTCATCTCGAGCTACGAGGCGGAAACGGGGCTCCTCTGGATGTGGGCGGGACCCTCGTGTTTCCTCTCGAGTGGAGACGGGTATGTCGGGGAACTTCTTGATTTGCACCAAGGGTGTGAAGGACCCTTTCAAAGTTCCAGAGGTGAGGTGTCATCAGCCTCGAGACGCCTCAGCGGAAATGGGCCTCATCTCACCTGGAGGGGAGAACCTCCTGGATTTTCTCGAGTTGCGGCAGGTCTTCTCGAGTTACGACGGGGACCTCAGGGACCCGCTCTGGTGGCCTCAGGAAAGGCCAGTCCCCATGCGAGTTGCTAGGGGACCTCTCGGGATTCCTCTCCCGTCCATGCCGGGGCCTCAGTCCTTGTGTGGAGTCGGGGCCGGAACCTGAGGATTCCTCTCCAGTGTTTCCATGGATCTTGGGGTGCTTCTGAGACTCCCCAGGAGAGTCAGGCCTCGTCTCGAGTGGGGGCATGCACGTGCGCTTTCCTCCCGAGCTGCAGCAGTCGTGTCACGCTTCCTGTCACGTGGATCAAGGGATCTGTGGCTTTCCCTCGAGGCTGTCCCTCGAGGCTTTCCCACGAGGCTTTCCCACAGGGCTGTGCCACGTGTCACCTTGGTGTGAGTCGTACCTCGGCGTGAAAGACGAGCCGGTGTAGGGAAAAGAGGTTCCTCTGGAATGGACTGAGACATCTGGGGTCTCTTGGAATGGTGGCACGACCCTGGAGTTCCTCTCGCCGTTCCTGTTCAGAGGGCCTCCTCTTGAGATGCGACGGGAACGCCGGGAACTCTTTCCCGAAGAAGCAGGGAAAAGATCCCTCATCTCGATCTACGAGGCGGAAACGGGGCTCCTCTGGATGTGGGCGGGACCCTCGTGTTTCCTCTCGAGTGGAGACGGGTATGTCAGGGAAATTCTTGATTTGCACCTAGGGTGTGAAGGACCCTTTCGAAGTTCCAGAGGGGAGGTGTGATCAGCCTCGAGACGCCTCAGCAAAATGGGCCTCATCTCGCCTGGAGGGGAGAACCTCCTGGATTTTCTCGAGTTGCGGCAGGTCTTCTCGAGTTACGACGGGGACCTCAGGCACCCGATCTGGTGGCCTCAGGAAAGGCCAGTCCCCATGCGAGTTGCTAGGGGGCATCTCGGGATTCCTCTCCCGTCCATGCCGGGGCCTAAGACCTTGTGTGCAGTCGGGGCCAGAACCTGAGGATTCCTCTCCAGTGTTGCCATGGATCTTGGGGTGCTTCTGACTCTCCCCAGGGGAATCAGGCCTCGTCTCTTGTGGGGGCATGCACGTGGGCTTACCTCCCGTGCTGCAGCAGTAGTGTCACGCTTCCTGTCACGTGGATCAAGGGATCTGTGGCTTTCCCTCGAGGCTGTCCCTCGAGGCTTTCCCACGAGGCTTTCCCACGAGGCTTCCCCACAGGGCTGTGCCACGTGCCACCTTGGTGTGAGTCGATCCTCGGCGTGAAAGACGAGCCGGTGTAGGGAAAAGAGGTTCCTCTGGTATGGACTGAGACATCTGGGGGACTCTTGGAATGGTGGCACGACCCTGGAGTTCCTCTCGCCGTTCCTGTTGAGAGGGCCTCCTCTTGAGATGCGACTGGAATGCCGGGAACTCTTTCCCGACGAAGCAGGGAAAGGATCCCTCATCTCGAGCTACGAGGCGGAAACGGGGCTCCCCTGGATGTGGGCGGGACCCTCGTGTTTCCTATCGAGGGGAGACGGGTATGTCGGGGAACTTCTTGATTTGCACCAAGGGTGTGAAGGACCCTTTCGAAGTTCCAGAGGTGAGGTGTGATCAGCCTCGAGACGCCTCAGCGGAAATGGGCCTCATCTCGCCTGGAGGGGAGAACCTCCTGGATTTTCTCGAGTTGCGGCAGGTCTTCTCGAGTTACGACGGGGACCTCAGGCACCCGCTCTGGTGGCCTCTGGAAAGGCCAGTCCCCATGCGAGTTGCTAGGGGACCTCTCGGGATTCCTCTCCCATCCATGCTGGGGCCTCAGTCCTTGTGTGGAGTCGGGGCCGGAACCTGAGGATTCCTCTCCAGTGTTGCCATGGATCTTGGGGTGCTTCTGAGTCTCCCCAGGGGAGTCAGGCCTCGTCTCGAGTGGGGGCATGCACGTGCGCTTTCCTCCCGAGCTGCAGCAGTAGTGTCACGCTTCCTGTCACGTGGATCAAGGGATGTGTGGCTTTCCCTCGAGGCTGTCCCTCGAGGCATTCCCACGAGGCTTTCCCACGAGTCTTTCCCACAGGGCTGTGCCACGTGCCACCTTGGTGTGAGTCGATCCTCGGCGTGAAAGACGAGCCGGTGTAGGGAAAAGAGGTTCCTCTGGTATGGACTGAGACATCTGGGGGACTCTTGGAATGGTGGCACGACCCTGGAGTTCCTCTCGCCGTTCCTGTTGAGAGGGCCTCCTCTTGAGATGCGACGGGAACGCCTGTAACTTTTTCCCGACGAAGCAGAGATAGGATCCCTCATCTCGAGCTATGAGGCGGAAACGGAGCTCCTCTGCATGTGGGCGGGAGCCTCGTGTTTCCTCTCGAGTGGAGACGGGTATGTCGGGGAACTTCTTGATTTGCACCAAGTGTGTGAAGGACGCTTTCGAAGTTCCAGAGGGGAGGTGTGATCAGCCGCTAGACGCCTCAGCGGAAATGGGCCTCATCTCGCCTGGAGGGGAGAACCTCCTGGATTTTCTCGAGTTGCGGCAGGTCTTCTCGAGTTACGACGGGGACCTCAGGGACCCGCTCTGGTGGCCTCAGGAAGGCCAGTCCTCATGAGAGTTGCTAGGGGGCATCTCGGGATTCCTCTCCCGTCCATGCCGGGGCCTAAGACATTGTGTGGAGTCGGGGCCGGAACCTGAGGATTCCTCTCCAGTGTTGCCATGGATCTTGGGGTGCTTCTGAGTCTCCCCAGGGGAGTCAGGCCTCGTCTCGAGTGGGGGCATGCACGTGCGCTTTCCTCCCGAGCTGCAGCAGTAGTGTCACGCTTCCTGTCACGTGGATCAAGGAATGTGTGGCTTTCCCTCGAGGCTGTCCCTGGAGGCTTTCCCACGAGGCTTTCCCACGAGGTTTCCCCACAGGGCTGTGCCACGTGCCACCTTGGTGTGAGTCGATCCTCGGCGTGAAAGACGAGCCGGTGAAGGGAAAAAAGGTTCCTCTGGAATGGACTGAGACATCTGGGGGACTATTGGAATGGTGGCACGACCCTGGAGTTCCTCTCGCCGTTCCTGTTGAGAGGGCCTCCTCTTGAGATGCGACGGGAACGCCGGGAACTCTTTCCCGACGAAACAGGGAAAGGATCCCTCATCTCGGCTACGAGGCGGAAACGGGGCTCCTCTAGATGTGGGCGGGACCCTCGTGATTCCTCTCGAGGGGAGACGGGTATGTCGGGGAACTTCTTGATTTGCACCAAGGGTGTGAAGGACCCTTTGAAGTTCCAGAGGTGAGGTGTGATCAGCCTCGAGACGCCTCAGCGGAAATGGGCCTCATCTCGCCTGGTGGGGAGAACCTCCTGGATTTTCTCGAGTTGCGGCAGGTCTTCTCGAGTTGCGACGAGGACCTCAGGGACCCGCTCTGGTGGCCTCAGGAAGGGCCAGTCCCCATGCGAGTTGCTAGGGGCCATCTCGGGATTCCTCTCCCGTCCATGCCAGGGCCTCAGTCCTTGTGTGGATTCGGGGCCGGAACATGAGGATTCCTCTCCAGTGTTGCCATGGATTTTGGGGTGCCTCTGAGTCTCCCCAGGGGAGTCAGGCTTCGTCTCGTGTGGGGGTATGCACGTGCGCTTCCCTACCGAGCTGCAGCAGTAGGGTCAGGCTTCCTGTCACGTGAATCAACGGATCTGTGTCTTTCCCTCGAGGCTTTCCCTCGAGGCTTTCCCACGAGGCTTTCCAACAGGGCTGTGCCAAGTGCAACCTTGGTGTGAGTCGATCCTCGGCGTGAAAGACGAGCCGGTGAAGAGAAAAGAGGTTCCTCTGTAATGGACTGAGACATTTGGGGATTCTTGGAATGGTGGCACGACGCTGGAGTTCCTCTCGCCGTTCCTGTTGAGAGGGCCTCCTCTTGAGATGCGACGGGAACGCCGGGAATTCTTTCCCGACGAAGCAGGGAAAGGATCCCTCACCTCGAGCTACGAGGCGAAAACGGGGCTCCTCTGAATGTGGGCGGGACCCTCGTGTTTCCTCTCGATTGGAGACGGGAATGTCGGGGAACTTCTTGAGTTGCACCAAGAGTGTGAAGGACCCTTTCGACGTTCCAGAGGTGAGGTGTGATTAGCCCCGAGAAGCCTCTGCGGAAATGGGCCTCATCTCGCCTGCAGGGGAAAACCTGCTGGATATTCTCGAGTTGCAGCATGTCTTCTTGAGTTACGACGGGGACCTCAGGGACCCGCTCTTGTGGCCTCAGGAAAGGCCAGTCCCCATGCGAGTTGCTAGGGGACCTCTCGGGATTCCTCTCCCATCCATGCTGGGGCCTCAGTCCTTGTGTGGAGTCGGGGCCGGAACCTGAGGATTCCTCTCCAGTGTTGCCATGGATCTTGGGGTGCTTCTGAGTCTCCCCAGGGGAGTCAGGCCTCGTCTCGAGTGGGGGCATGCACGTGCGCTTTCCTCCCGAGCTGCAGCAGTACTGTCACGCTTCCTGTCACGTGGATCAAGGGATGTGTGGCTTTCCCTCGAGGCTGTCCCTCGAGGCTTTCCCACGAGGCTTTCCCACGAGGCTTCCCCACAGGGCTGTGCCACGTACCACCTTGGTGTGAGTCGATCCTCGGCGTGATAGATGAGCCGGTGTAGGGAAAAGAGGTTCCTCTGGTATAGACTGAGACATCTGGGGGACTCTTGGAATGGTGGCACGACCCTGTAGTTCCTCTCACCGTTCCTGTTGAGAGGGCCTCCTCTTCAGATGCGACGGGAACGCCGGGAACTCTTTCCCGACGAAGCAGGGAAAGGATCCCTCATCTCGAGCTACGAGGCGGAAACGGGGCTCCTCTGGATGTGGGCGGGACCCTCGTGATTCCTCTCGAGGGGAGACGGGTATGTCGGGGAACTTCTTGATTTGCACCAAGGGTGTGAAGGACCCTTTCGAAGTTCCAGAGGTGAGGTGTGATCAGCCTCGAGACGCCTCAGCGGAAATGGGCCTCTTCTCGCCTGGAGGGGAGACCCTACTGGATTTTCTCGAGTTGCGGCAGGTCTTCTCGAGTTACGACGGGGACCTCAGGGACCCGCTCTGGTGGCCTCAGGAAAGCCCAGTCCCCATGGGAGTTGCTAGGGGACCTCTCGGGATTCCTCTCCCGTCCATGCCGGGGCCTCAGTCCTTGTGTGGATTCGGGGCCGGAACCTGAGGATTCCTCTCCAGTGTTGCCATGGATCTTGGGGTGCTTCTGAGTCTCCCCAGGGGAGTCAGGCCTCGTCTCGAGTGGGGGCATGCACGTGCGCTTTCCTCCCGAGCTGCAGCAGTAGTGTCACGCTTCCTGTCACGTGGATCAAGGGATGTGTGTCTTTCCCTCGAGGGTGTCCCTCGAGGCTTTCCCACAAGGCTTTCCCACGAGGCTTCCCCACAGGGCTGTGCCAAGTGCAACCTTGGTGTGAGTCGATCCTCGGCGTGAAAGACGAGCCGGTGTAGGGAAAAGAGGTTCCTCTGGTATGGACTGAGACATCTGGGGGACTCTTGGAATGGTGGCACGACCCTGGAGTTCCTCTCGCCGTTCCTGTTGAAAGGGCCTACTCTTGAGATGCGACGGGAACGCCGGGAACTCTTTCCCGACGAAGCAGGGAAAGGATCCCTCATCTCGAGCTACGAGGCGGAAACGGGGCTCCTCTGGATGTGGGCGGGACCCTCGTGTTTCCTATCGAGGGGAGACGGGTATGTCGGGGAACTTCTTGATTTGCACCAAGGGTGTGAAGGACCCTTTCGAAGTTCCAGAGGTGAGGTGTGATCAGCCTCGAGACGCCTCAGCGGAAATGGGCCTTATCTCGCCTGGAGGGGTGAACCTCCTGGATTTTCTCGAGTTGCGGCAGGTCTTCTCGAGTTACGACGGGGACCTCAGGCACCCGCTCTGGTGTCCTCTGGAAAGGCCAGTCCCCATGCGAGTTGCTAGGGGACCTCTCGTGATTCCTGTCCCATCCATGCCAGGGCCTCAGTCCTTGTGTGGAGTCAGGGCCGGCACCTGAGGATTCCTCTCCAGTGTTGCCATGGATTTTGGGGTGCCTCTGAGTCTCCCCAGGGGAGTCAGGCTTCGTCTCGAGTGGGGGTATGCACGTGCGCTTCCCTACCGAGCTGCAGCAGTAGGGTCAGGCTTCCTGTCACGTGAATCAACGGATCTGTGTCTTTCCCTCGAGGCTTTCCCTCGAGGCTTTCCCACGAGGCTTTCCAACAGGGCTGTGCCAAGTGCAACCTTGGTGTGAGTCGATCCTCGGCGTGAAAGACGAGCCGGTGAAGAGAAAAGAGGTTCCTCTGTAATGGACTGAGACATTTGGGGATTCTTGGAATGGTGGCACGACGCTGGAGTTCCTCTCGCCGTTCCTGTTGAGAGGGCCTCCTCTTGAGATGCGACGGGAACGCTGGGAATTCTTTCCCGACGAAGCAGGGAAAGGATCCCTTACCTCGAGCTACGAGGCGAAAACGGGGCTCCTCTGAATGTGGGCGGGACCCTCGTGTTTCCTCTCGATTGGAGACGGGAATGTCGGGGAACTTCTTGAGTTGCACCAAGAGTGTGAAGGACCCTTTCGACGTTCCAGAGGTGAGGTGTGATTAGCCCCGAGAAGCCTCTGCGGAAATGGGCCTCATCTCGCCTGCAGGGGAGAACCTGCTGGATATTCTCGAGTTGCAGCATGTCTTCTTGAGTTACGACGGGGACCTCAGGGACCCGCTCTTGTGGCCTCAGGAAAGGCCAGTCCCCATGCGAGTTGCTAGGGGACCTCTCGGGATTCCTCTCCCATCCATGCTGGGGCCTCAGTCCTTGTGTAGAGTCGGGGCCGGAACCTGAGGATTCCTCTCCAGTGTTGCCATGGATCTTGGGGTGCTTCTGAGTCTCCCCAGGGGAGTCAGGCCTCGTCTCGAGTGGGGGCATGCACGTGCGCTTTCCTCCCGAGCTGCAGCAGTACTGTCACGCTTCCTGTCACGTGGATCAAGGGATGTGTGGCTTTCCCTCGAGGCTGTCCCTCGAGGCTTTCCCACGAGGCTTTCCCACGAGGCTTCCCCACAGGGCTGTGCCACGTGCCACCTTGGTGTGAGTCGATCCTCGGCGTGATAGATGAGCCGGTGTAGGGATAAGAGGTTCCTCTGGTATAGACTGAGATATCTGGGGGACTCTTGGAATGGTGGCACGACCCTGTAGTTCCTCTCACCGTTCCTGTTGAGAGGGCCTCCTCTTCAGATGCGACGGGAACGCCGGGAACTCTTTCCCGACGAAGCAGGGAAAGGATCCCTCATCTCGAGCTACGAGGCGGAAACGGGGCTCCTCTGGATGTGGGCGGGACCCTCGTGATTCCTCTCGAGGGGAGACGGGTATGTCGGGGAACTTCTTGATTTGCACCAAGGGTGTGAAGGACCCTTTCGAAGTTCCAGAGGTGAGGTGTGATCAGCCTCGAGACGCCTCAGCGGAAATGGGCCTCTTCTCGCCTGGAGGGGAGACCCTACTGGATTTTCTCGAGTTGCGGCAGGTCTTCTCGAGTTACGACGGGGACCTCAGGGACCCGCTCTGGTGGCCTCAGGAAAGCCCAGTCCCCATGGGAGTTGCTAGGGGACCTCTCGGGATTCCTCTCCCGTCCATGCCGGGGCCTCAGTCCTTGTGTGGAGTCGGGGCCGGAACCTGAGGATTCCTCTCCAGTGTTGCCATGGATCTTGGGGTGCTTCTGAGTCTCCCCAGGGGAGTCAGGCCTCGTCTCGAGTGGGGGCATGCACGTGCGCTTTCCTCCCGAGCTGCAGCAGTAGTGTCACGCTTACTGTCACGTGGATCAAGGGATGTGTGTCTTTCCCTCGAGGGTGTCCCTCGAGGCTTTCCCACAAGGCTTTCCCACGAGGCTTCCCCACAGGGCTGTGCCAAGTGCAACCTTGGTGTGAGTCGTACCTCGGCGTGAAAGACGAGCCGGTGTAGGGAAAAGAGGTTCCTCTGGTATGGACTGAGACATCTGGGGGACTCTTGGAATGGTGGCACGACCCTGGAGTTCCTCTCGCCGTTCCTGTTGAAAGGGCCTACTCTTGAGATGCGACGGGAACGCCGGGAACTCTTTCCCGACGAAGCAGGGAAAGGATCCCTCATCTCAAGCTACGAGGCGGAAACGGGGCTCCTCTGGATGTGGGCGGGACCCTCGTGTTTCCTATCGAGGGGAGACGGGTATGTCGGGGAACTTCTTGATGTGCACCAAGGGTGTGAAGGACCCTTTCGAAGTTCCAGAGGTGAGGTGTCATCAGCCTCGAGACGCCTCAGCGGAAATGGGCCTTATCTCGCCTGGAGGGGAGAACCTCCTGGATTTTCTCGAGTTGCGGCAGGTCTTCTCGAGTTACGACGGGGACCTCAGGCACCCGCTCTGGTGTCCTCTGGAAAGGCCAGTCCCCATGCGAGTTGCTAGGGGACCTCTCGGGATTCCTGTCCCATCCATGCCGGGGCCTCAGTCCTTGTGTGGAGTCAGGGCCGGAACCTGAGGATTCCTCTCCAGTGTTGGCATGGATCTTGGGGTGCGTCTGAGTCTCCCCAGGGGAGTCAGGCCTCGTCTCTAGTTGGGGCATGCACGTGCGATTTCCTCCCGAGCTGCAGCAGTAGTGTCACGCTTCCTGTCACGTGGATCAAGGGATCTGTGGCTTTCCCTCGAGGCTGTCCCTGGAGGCTTTCCCACGAGGCTTTCCCACGAGGCTTCCCCACAGGGCTGTGCCACGTGCCACCTTGGTGTGAGTCGATCCTCGGCGTGAAAGACGAGCCGGTGAAGGGAAAAAAGGTTCCTCTGGAATGGACTGAGACATCTGGGGGACTATTGGAATGGTGGCACGACCCTGGAGTTCCTCTCGCCGTTCCTGTTGAGAGGGCCTCCTCTTGAGATGCGACGGGAACGCCGGGAACTCTTTCCCGACGAAACAGGGAAAGGATCCCTCATCTCGAGCTACGAGGCGGAAACGGGGCTCCTCTAGATGTGGGCGGGACCCTCGTGATTCCTCTCGAGGGGAGACGGGTATGTCGGGGAACTTCTTGATTTGCACCAAGGGTGTGAAGGACCCTTTGAAGTTCCAGAGGTGAGGTGTGATCAGCCTCGAGACGCCTCAGCGGAAATGGGCCTCATCTCGCCTGGTGGGGAGAACCTCCTGGATTTTCTCGAGTTGCGGCAGGTCTTCTCGAGTTGCGAAGGGGACCTCAGGGACCCGCTCTGGTGGCCTCAGGAAGGGCCAGTCCCCTTGCGAGTTGCTAGGGGCCATCTCGGGATTCCTCTCCCGTCCATGCCAGGGCCTCAGTCCTTGTGTGGATTCGGGGCCGGAACCTCAGGATTCCTCTCCAGTGTTGCCATGGATTTTGGGGTGCCTCTGAGTCTCCCCAGGGGAGTCAGGCTTCGTCTCGAGTGGGGGTATGCACGTGCGCTTCCCTACCGAGTTGCAGCAGTAGGGTCAGGCTTCCTGTCACGTGAATCAACGGATCTGTGTCTTTCCCTCGAGGCTTTCCCTCGAGGCTTTCCCACGAGGCTTTCCAACAGGGCTGTGCCAAGTGCAACCTTGGTGTGAGTCGATCCTCGGCGTGAAAGACGAGCCGGTGAAGAGAAAAGAGGTTCCTCTGTAATGGACTGAGACATTTGGGGATTCTTGGAATGGTGGCACGACGCTGGAGTTCCTCTCGACGTTCCTGTTGAGAGGGCCTCCTCTTGAGATGCGACGGGAACGCCGGGAATTCTTTCCCGACGAAGCAGGGAAAGGATCCCTCACCTCGAGCTACGAGGCGAAAACGGGGCTCCTCTGAATGTGGGCGGGACCCTCGTGTTTCCTCTCGATTGGAGACGGGAATGTCGGGGAACTTCTTGAGTTGCACCAAGAGTGTGAAGGACCCTTTCGACGTTCCAGAGGTGAGGTGTGATTAGCCCCGAGAAGCCTCTGCGGAAATGGGCCTCATCTCGCCTGCAGGGGAGAACCTGCTGGATATTCTCGAGTTGCAGCATGTCTTCTTGAGTTACGACGGGGACCTCAGGGACCCGCTCTTGTGGCCTCAGGAAGGGCCAGTCCCCATGCGAGTTGCTAGGGGCCATCTCGGGATTCCTCTCCCGTCGATGCCAGGGCCTAAGACATTGTGTGGAGTCGGGGCCGGAACCTGAGGATTCCACTCCAGTGTTGACATGGATCTTGGGGTGCCTCTGAGTCTCCGCAGGGGAGTCAGGCCTCGGTTCGAGTAGGGGCATGCACGTGCGCTTCCCTCCCGAGCTGCAGCAGTAGGGTCACGCTTCCTGTCACTTGGATCAAGGGATCTGTGGCTTTCCCTCGAGGCTTTTCCTCGAGGCTTTCCCACGAGGCTTTCCCACAGGGCTGTGCCAAGTGCCACGTTGGTGTGAGTCGATCCTCGGCATGAAAGACGAGCCGGTGAAGGGAAAAGAGGTTCCTCTGGAATGGACTGAGACATCTGGGGGACTCTTGGAATGGTGGCACGACCCTGGAGTTCCTCTCGCCGTTCCTGTTGAGAGGGCCTCCTCTTGAGATGCGACGGGAACGCCGGGAACTCTTTCCGGACGAAGCAGGGAAAGGATCCCTCATCTCGAGCTACGAGGTGGAAAAGGGGCTCCTCTGGATGTGGGCGGGACCCTCGTGATTCCTCTCGAGTGGAGACGGGTATGTCGGGGAACTTCTTGATTTGCACCAAGGGTGTGAAGGAACCTTTCGAAGTTCCAGAGGTGAGGTGTGATCAGCCGCTAGACGCCTCAGCGGAAATGGGCCTCATCTCGCCTGGAGGGGAGAACCTCCTGGATTTTCTCGAGTTGCGGCAGGTCTTCTCGAGTTACGACGGGGACCTCAGGGACCCGCTCTGGTGGCCTCAGGAAAGGCCAGTCCTCATGAGAGTTGCTAGGGGGCATCTCGGGATTCCTCTCCCGTCCATGCCGGGGCCTAAGACATTGTGTGGAGTCGGGGCCGGAACCTGAGGATTCCTCTCCAGGGTTGCCATGGATCTTGGGGTGCTTCTGAGTCTCCCCAGGGGAGTCAGGCCTCGTCTCGAGTGGGGGCATGCACGTGCGCTTTCCTCCCGTGCTGCAGCAGTAGTGTCACGCTTCCTGTCACGTGGATCAAGGAATGTGTGGCTTTCCCTCGAGGCTGTCCCTGGAGGCTTTCCCACGAGGCTTTCCCACGAGGCTTCCCCACAGGGCTGAGCCATGTGCCACCTTGGTGTGAGTCGATCCTCGGCGTGAAAGACGAGCCGGTGATAGGAATAAAGGATCCTCTGGAATGGACTGAGATATCTGGGGGACTATTGGAATGGTGGCACGACCCTGGAGTTCCTCACGCCGTTCCTGTTGAGAGGGCCTCCTCTTGAGATGCGACGGGAACGCCGGGAACTCTTTCCCGACGAAGCAGGGAAAGGATCCCTCACCTCGAGCTACGAGGCGGAAACGGGGCTCCTCTGGATGTGGGCGGGACCCTCGTGTTTCCTCTCGAGTGGAGACGGGTATGTCGGGGAACTTCTTGATTTGCACCAAGGGTGTGAATGACCCTTTCAAAGTTCCAGAGGTGAGGTGTGATCAGCCTCGAGACGCCTCAGCGGAAATGGGCCTCATCTCACCTGGAGGGGAGAACCTCCTGGATTTTCTCGAGTTGCGGCAGGTCTTCTCGAGTTACGACGGGGACCTCAGGGACCCGCTCTGGTGGCCTCAGGAAAGGCCAGTCCCCATGCGAGTTGCTAGGGGACCTCTCGGGATTCCTCTCCCGTCCATGCCGGGGCCTCAGTCCTTGTGTGGAGTCGGGGCCGGAACCTGAGGATTCCTCTCCAGTGTTTCCATGGATCTTGGGGTGCTTCTGAGACTCCCCAGGGGAGTCAGGCCTCGTCTCGAGTGGGGACATGCACGTGCACTTTCCTCCCGAGGTGCAGCAGTCGTGTCACGCTTCCTGTCACGTGGATCAAGGGATCTGTGGCTTTCCCTCGAGGCTGTCCCTCGAGGCTTTCCCACGAGGCTTTCCCACAGGGCTGTGCCACGTGCCACCTTGGTGTGAGTCGTACCTCGGCGTGAAAGACGAGCCGGTGTAGGGAAAAGAGGTTCCTCTGGTATGGACTGAGACATCTGGGGGACTCTTGGAATGGTGGCACGACCCTGGAGTTCCTCTCGCCGTTCCTGTTGAGAGGGCCTCCTCTTGAGATGCGACGGGAACGCCGGGAACTCTTTCCCGACGAAGCAGGGAAAGGATCCCTCATCTCGAGCTACGAGGCGGAAACGGGGCTCCCCTGGATGTAGGCGGGACCCTCGTGTTTCCTATCGAGGGGAGACGGGTATGTCGGGGAACTTCTTGATTTGCACCAAGGGTGTGAAGGACCCTTTCGAAGTTCCAGAGTTGAGGTGTGATCAGCCTCGAGACGCCTCAGCGGAAATGGGCCTCATCTCGCCTGGAGGGGAGAACCTCCTGGATTTTCTCGAGTTGCGGCAGGTCTTCTCGAGTTACGACGGGGACCTCAGGCACCCGCTCTGGTGGCCTCTGGAAAGGCCAGTCCCCATGCGAGTTGCTAGGGAACCTCTCGGGATTCCTCTCCCATCCATGCTGGGGCCTCAGTCCTTGTGTGGAGTCGGGGCCGGAACCTGAGGATTCCTCTCCAGTGTTGCCATGGATCTTGGGGTGCTTCTGAGTCTCCCCAGGGGAGTCAGGCCTCGTCTCGAGTGGGGGCATGCACGTGCGCTTTCCTCCCGAGCTGCAGCAGTACTGTCACGCTTCCTGTCACGTGGATCAAGGGATGTGTGGCTTTCCCTCGAGGCTGTCCCTCGAGGCTTTCCCACGAGGCTTTCCCACGAGGCTTCCCCACAGGGCTGTGCCACGTGCCACCTTGGTGTGAGTCGATCCTCGGCGTGATAGATGAGCCGGTGTAGGGAAAAGAGGTTCCTCTGGTATAGACTGAGACATCTGGGGGACTCTTGGAATGGTGGCACGACCCTGGAGTTCCTCTCGCCGTTCCTGTTGAGAGGGCCTCCTCTTCAGATGCGACGGGAACGCCGGGAACTCTTTCCCGACGAAGCAGGGAAAGGATCCCTCATCTCGAGCTACGAGGCGGAAACGGGGCTCCTCTGGATGTGGGCGGGACCCTCGTGATTCCTCTCGAGGGGAGACGGGTATGTCGGGGAACTTCTTGATTTGCACCAAGGGTGTGAAGGACCCTTTCGAAGTTCCAGAGGTGAGGTGTGATCAGCCTCGAGACGCCTCAGCGGAAATGGGCCTCTTCTCGCCTGGAGGGGAGACCCTACTGGATTTTCTCGAGTTGCGGCAGGTCTTCTCGAGTTACGACGGGGAACTCAGGGACCCGCTCTGGTGGCCTCAGGAAAGCCCAGTCCCCATGGGAGTTGCTAGGGGACCTCTCGGGATTCCTCTCCCGTCCATGCCGGGGCCTCAGTCCTTGTGTGGAGTCGGGGCCGGAACCTGAGGATTCCTCTCCAGTGTTGCCATGGATCTTGGGGTGCTTCTGAGTCTCCCCAGGGGAGTCAGGCCTCGTCTCGAGTGGGGGCATGCACGTGCGCTTTCCTCCCGAGCTGCAGCAGTAGTGTCACGCTTACTGTCACGTGGATCAAGGGATGTGTGTGTTTCCCTCGAGGGTGTCCCTCGAGGCTTTCCCACGAGCCTTTCCCACGAGGCTTTCCCACAGGGCTGTGCCAAGTGCAACCTTGGTGTGAGTCGTACCTCGGCGTGAAAGACGAGCCGGTGTAGGGAAAAGAGGTTCCTCTGGTATGGACTGAGACATCTGGGGGACTATTGGAATGGTGGCACGACCCTGGAGTTCCTCTCGCCGTTCCTGTTGAGAGGGCCTCCTCTTGAGATGCGACGGGAACGCCGGGAACTCTTTCCCGACGAAACAGGGAAAGGATCCCTCATCTCGAGCTACGAGGCGGAAACGGGGCTCCTCTAGATGTGGGCGGGACCCTCGTGATTCCTCTCGAGGGGAGACGGGTATGTCGGGGAACTTCTTGATTTGCACCAAGGGTGTGAAGGACCCTTTGAAGTTCCAGAGGTGAGGTGTGATCAGCCTCGAGACGCCTCAGCGGAAATGGGCCTCATCTCGCCTGGTGGGGAGAACCTCCTGGATTTTCTCGAGTTGCGGCAGGTCTTCTCGAGTTGCGAAGGGGACCTCAGGGACCCGCTCTGGTGGCCTCAGGAAGGGCCAGTCCCCATGCGAGTTGCTAGGGGCCATCTCGGGATTCCTCTCCCGTCCATGCCAGGGCCTCAGTCCTTGTGTGGATTCGGGGCCGGAACATGAGGATTCCTCTCCAGTGTTGCCATGGATTTTAGGGTGCCTCTGAGTCTCCCCAGGGGAGTCAGGCTTCGTCTCGAGTGGGGGTATGCACGTGCGCTTCCCTACCGAGCTGCAGCAGTAGGGTCAGGCTTCCTGTCACGTGAATCAACGGATCTGTGTCTTTCCCTCGAGGCTTTCCCTCGAGGCTTTCCCACGAGGCTTTCCAACAGGGCTGTGCCAAGTGCAACCTTGGTGTGAGTCGATCCTCGGCGTGAAAGACGAGCCGGTGAAGAGAAAAGAGATTCCTCTGTAATGGACTGAGACATTTGGGGATTCTTGGAATGGTGGCACGACGCTGGAGTTCCTCTCGCCGTTCCTGTTGAGAGGGCCTCCTCTTGAGATGCGACGGGAACGCCGGGAATTCTTTTCCGACGAAGCAGGGAAAGGATCCCTCACCTCGAGCTACGAGGCGAAAACGGGGCTCCTCTGAATGTGGGCGGGACCCTCGTGTTTCCTCTCGATTGGAGACGGGAATGTCGGGGAACTTCTTGAGTTGCACCAAGAGTGTGAAGGACCCTTTCGACGTTCCAGAGGTGAGGTGTGATTAGCCCCGAGAAGCCTCTGCGGAAATGGGCCTCATCTCGCCTGCAGGGGAGAACCTGCTGGATATTCTCGAGTTGCAGCATGTCTTCTTGAGTTACGACGGGGACCTCAGGGACCCGCTCTTGTGGCCTCAGGAAGGGCCAGTCCCCATGCGAGTTGCTAGGGGCCATCTCGGGATTCCTCTCCCGTCGATGCCAGGGCCTAAGACATTGTGTGGAGTCGGGGCCGGAACCTGAGGATTCCTCTCCAGTGTTGACATGGATCTTGGGGTGCCTCTGAGTCTCCGCAGGGGAGTCAGGCCTCGGTTCGAGTAGGGGCATGCACGTGCGCTTCCCTCCCGAGCTGCAGCAGTAGGGTCACGCTTCCTGTCACTTGGATCAAGGGATCTGTGGCTTTCCCTCGAGGCTTTTCCTCGAGGCTTTCCCACGAGGCTTTCCCACAGGGCTGTGCCAAGTGCCACGTTGGTGTGAGTCGATCCTCGGCATGAAAGACGAGCCGGTGAAGGGAAAAGAGGTTCCTCTGGAATGGACTGAGACATCTGGGGGACTCTTGGAATGGTGGCACGACCCTGGAGTTCCTCTCGCCGTTCCTGTTGAGAGGGCCTCCTCTTGAGATGCGACGGGAACGCCGGGAACTCTTTCCCGACGAAGCAGGGAAAGGATCCCTCATCTCGAGCTACGAGGTGGAAAAGGGGCTCCTCTGGATGTGGGCGGGACCCTCGTGATTCCTCTCGAGTGGAGACGGGTATGTCGGGGAACTTCTTGATTTGCACCAAGGGTGTGAAGGAACCTTTCGAAGTTCCAGAGGTGAGGTGTGATCAGCCTCGAGACGCCTCAGCGGAAATGGGCCTCATCTCGCCTGGAGGGGAGAACCTCCTGGATTTTCTCGAGTTGCGGCAGGTCTTCTCGAGTTACGACGGGGAACTCAGGGACCCGCTCTGGTGGCCTCAGGAAGGGCCAGTCCCCATGCGAGTTGCTAGGGGACCTCTCGGGATTCCTCTCCCGTCCATGCCAGGGCCTCAGTCCTTGTGTGGATTCGGGGCCGGAACCTGAGGATTCCTATCCAGTGTTGCCATGGATTTTGGGGTGCCTCTGAGTCTCCCCAGGGGAGTCAGGCTTCGTCTCGAGTGGGGGTATGCACGTGCGCTTCCCTACCGAGCTGCAGCAGTAGGGTCAGGCTTCCTGTCACGTGAATCAAGGGATCTGTGTCTTTCCCTCGAGGCTTTCCCTCGAGGCTTTCCCACGAGGCTTTCCAACAGGGCTGTGCCAAGTGCAACCTTGGTGTGAGTCGATCCTCGGCATGAAAGACGAGCCGGTGAAGAGAAAAGAGGTTCCTCTGTAATGGACTGAGACATTTGGGGATTCTTGGAATGGTGGCACGACCCTGGAGTTACTCTCGCCGTTCCTGTTGAGAGGGCCTCCTCTTGAGATGCGACGGGAACGCCGGGAACTCTTTCCCGACGAAGCAGGGAAAGGATCCCACATCGCGAGATACGAGGCGGAAAAGGGGCTCCTCTGGATGTGGGCGGGACCATCGTGATTCCTCTCGAGTGGAGACGGGTATGTCGGGGAACTTCTTGATTTGCACCAAGGGTGTGAAGGACCTTTTTGAAGTTCCAGAGGTGAGGTTTGATCAGCCTCGAGACGCCTCCACGGAAATGGGCCTCATCTCGCCTGGAGGGGAGAACCTCCTGGATTTTCTCGAGTTGCGGCAGGTCTTCTCGAGTTACGACGGGGACCTCAGGGACCCGCTCTGGTGGCCTCAGGAAAGGCCAGTCCCCATGCGAGTTGCTAGGGGACCTCTCGGGATTCCTCTCCCGTCCATGCCGGGGCCTCAGTTCTTGTGTGGAGTCGGGGCCGGAACCTGAGGATTCCTCTCCAGTGTTGCCATGGATCTTGGGGTGCTTCTGAGTCTCCCCAGGGGAGTCAGGCCTCGTCTCGAGTGGGGGCATGCACGTGCGATTTCCTCCCGAGCTGCAGCAGTAGTGTCACGCTTCCTGTCACGTGGATCAAGGGATCTGTGGCTTTCCCTCGAGGCTGTCCCTGGAGGCTTTCCCACGAGGCTTTCCCACGAGGCTTCCCCACAGGGCTGTGCCACGTGCCACCTTGGTGTGAGTCGATCCTCGGCGTGAAAGACGAGCCGGTGAAGGGAAAAAAGTTTCCTCTGGAATGGACTGAGACATCTGGGGGAATATTGGAATGGTGGCACGACCCTGGAGTTCCTCTCGCCGTTCCTGTTGAGAAGGCCTCCTCTTGAGATGCGACGGGAACGCCGGGAACTCTTTCCCGACGAAACAGGAAAAGGATCCCTCATCTCGAGCTATGAGGCGGAAACGGGTCTCCTCTGGATGTGGGCGGGACCCTCGTGTTTCCTCTCGAGGGGAAACGGGTATGTCGGGCAACTTCTTGATTTGCACCAAGGGTGTGAAGGACCCTTTGAAGTTCCAGAGGTGAGGTGTGATCAGCCTCGAGACGCCTCAGCGGAAATGGGCCTCATCTCGCCTGGTGGGGAGAACCTCCTGGATTTTCTCGAGTTGCGGCAGGTCTTCTCGAGTTACGAAGGGGACCTCAGGGACCCGCTCTGGTGGCCTCAGGAAGGGCCAATCCCCATGCGAGTTGCTAGGGGACCTCTCGGGATTCCTCTCCCGTCCATGCCAGGGCCTCAGTCCTTGTGTGGATTCGGGGCCGGAACCTGAGGATTCCTCTCCAGTGTTGCCATGGATTTTGGGGGCCTCTGAGTCTCCCCAGGGGAGTCAGGCTTCGTCTCGAGTGGGGGTATGCACGTGAGCTTCCCTACCGAGCTGCAGCAGTAGGGTCAGGCTTCCTGTCACGTGGATCAAGGGATCTGTGGCTTTCCCTCGAGGCTTTCCCTCGAGGCTTTCCCACGAGGCTTTCCAACAAGGCTGTGCCAAGTGCAACCTTGGTGTGAGTCGATCCTCGGCGTGAAAGACGAGCCGGTGAAGAGAAAAGAGGTTCCTCTGTAATGGACTGAGACATTTGGGGATTCTTGGAATGGTGGCACGACGCTGGAGTTCCTCTCGCCGTTCCTGTTGAGAGGGCCTCCTCTTGAGATGCGACGGGAACGCCGGGAATTCTTTCCCGACGAAGCAGGGAAAGGATCCCTCACCTCGAGCTACGAGGCGCAAACGGGGCTCCTCTGGATGTGGGCGGGACCCTCGTGTTTCCTCTCGATTGGAGACGGGAATGTCGGGGAACTTCTTGAGTTGCACCAAGAGTGTGAAGGACCCTTTCGACGATCCAGAGGTGAGGTGTGATTAGCCCCGAGAAGCCTCTGCGGAAATGGGCCTCATCTCGCCTGCAGGGGAGAACCTGCTGGATATTCTCGAGTTGCGGCATGTCTTCTCGAGTTACGACGGGGACCTCAGGGACCCGCTCTGGTGGCCTCAGGAAGGGCCAGTCCCCATGCGAGTTGCTAGGGGCCATCTCGGGATTCCTCTCCTGTCGATGCCAGGGCCTAAGACATTGTGTGGAGTCGGGGCCGGAACCTGAGGATTCCTCTCCAGTGTTGACATGGATCTTGGGGTGCCTCTGAGTCTCCGCAGGGGAGTCAGGCCTCGGTTCGAATAGGGGCATGCACGTGCGCTTCCCTCCCGAGCTGCAGCAGTAGGGTCACGCTTCCTGTCACTTGGATCAAGGGATCTGGGGCTTTCCCTCGAGGCTTTTCCTCGAGGATTTCCCACAGGGCTGTGCCAAGTGCCACGTTGGTGTGAGTCGATCCTCGGCGTGAAAGACGAGCCGGTGAAGGGAAAAGAGGTTCCTCTGGAATGGACTGAGACATCTGGGGGACTCTTGGAATGGTGGCACGACCCTGGAGTTCCTCTCGCCGTTCCTGTTGAGAGGGCCTCCTCTTGAGATGCGACGGGAACGCCGGGAACTCTTTCCCGAAGAAGCAGGGAAAGGATCCCTCATCTCGAGCTACGAGGTGGAAAAGGGGCTCCTCTGGATGTGGGCGGGACCCTCGTGATTCCTCTCGAGTGGAGACGGGTATGTCGGGGAACTTCTTGATTTGCACCAAGGGTGTGAAGGAACCTTTCGAAGTTCCAGAGGTGAGGTGTGATCAGCCTCGAGACGCCTCAGCGGAAATGGGCCTCATCTCGCCTGGAGGGGAGAACCTCCTGGATTTTCTCGAGTTGCGGCAGGTCTTCTCGAGTTACGACGGGGACCTCAGGGACCCGCTCTGGTGGCCTCATGAAAGGCCAGTCCCCATGTGAGTTGCTAGGGGACCTCTCGGGATTCCTCTCCCGTCCATGCCGGGGCCTCAGTCCTTGTGTGGAGTCGGGGCGGGAACCTGAGGATTCCTCTCCAGTGTTGCCATGGATCTTGGGGTGCTTCTGAGTCTCCCCAGGGGAGTCAGGCCTCGTCTCGAGTGGCGGCATGTACGTACGCTTTCCTCCCGAGCTGCAGCAGTAGTGTCACGCTTCCTGTCACGTGGATCAAGGGATGTGTGGCTTTCCCTCGAGGCTGTCCCTGGAGGCTTTCCCACGAGGCTTTCCCACGAGGCTTCCCCACAGGGCTGTGCCACGTGCCACCTTGGTGTGAGTCGATCCTCTGTGTGAAAGACGAGCCGGTGTAGGGAAAAGAGGTTCCACTGGTGTAGACTGAGACATCTGGGGGGCTCTTGGAATGGTGGGACGACCCTGGAGTTCCTCTCGCCGTTCCTGTTGAGAGGGCCTCCTCTTGAGATGCGATGGGAACGACGGGAACTCTTGCCCGAAGAAGCAGGGATAGGATCCCTCATCTCGAGCTATGAGGCGGAAACGGGACTCCTCTGGATGTGAGCGGGACCCTCGTGATTCCTCTCGAGGGGAGACGGGTATGTCGGGGAACTTCTTGATTTGCACCAAGGGTGTGAAGGACCCTTTCGAAGTTCCAGAGGTGAGGTGTGATCAGCCTCGAGACGCCTCAGTGGAAATGGGCCTCATCTCGCCTGGAGGGGAGAACCTCCTGGATTTTCTCGAGTTGCGGCAGGTCTTCTCGAGTTACGATGGGGACCTCAGGGACCCGCTCTGGTGGCATCAGGAAAGGCTAGTCCCCATGCTAGTTGCTAGGGGACCTCTCGGGATTCCTCTCCCGGCCATGCCGGATCCTCAGTCCTTGTGTGGAGTCCGGGCCGGAAACTGAGGATTCCTCTCCAGTGTTGCCATGGTTCTTGGGGTGCTTCTGAGTCTCCCCAGGGGAGTCAGGCCTCGTCTCGAGTGGGGGCATGCACGTGCGCTTTCCTCCCGAGCTGCAGCAGTAGTGTCACGCTTCCTGTCACGTGGATCAAGGGATCTGTGGCTTTCCCTCGAGGCTGTCCCTCGAGGCTTTCCGAGGAGGCTTTCCCACAGGGCTGTGCCACGTGCCACCTTGGTGTGAGTCGATCCTCGGCGTGAAAGACGAGCCGGTGAAGGGAAAATAGGTTCCTCTGGTATGGACTGAGACATCTGGGGGACTCTTGGAATGGTGGCACGACCCTGGAGTTCCTCTCGCCGTTCCTGTTGAGAGGGCCTCCTCTTGAGATGCGACGGGAACGCCTGGAACTCTTTCCCGACGAAGCAGGGAAAGGATCCCACATCTCGAGCTACGAGGCGGAAAAGGGGCTCCTCTGGATGTGGGCGGGACCCTCGTGATTCCTCTCGAGTGGAGACGGGTATGTCGGGGAACTTGTTGATTTGCACCAAGGGTGTGAAGGACCTTTTCGAAGTTCCAGAGGTGAGGTGTGATCAGCCTCGAGACGCCTCCACGGAAATGGGCCTCATCTCGCCTGGAGGGGAGAACCTCCTGGATTTTCTCGAGTTGCGGCAGGTCTTCTCGAGTTACGACGGGGACCTCAGGGACCCGCTCTGGTGGCTTCATGAAAGACCAGTCCCCATGCGAGTTGCTAGGGGACCTCTCGGGATTCCTCTCCCGTCCATGCCGGGGCCTCAGTCCTTGTGTGGAGTCGGGGCCGGAACCTGAGGATTCCTCTCCAGTGTTGCCATGGATCTTGGGGTGCTTCTGAGTCTCCCCAGGGGAGTCAGGCCTCATCTCGAGTGGGGGCATGCACGTGCGATTTCCTCCCGAGCTGCAGCAGTAAAGTCACGCTTCCTGTCACTTGGATCAAGGGATCTGTGGCTTTCCCTCGAGGCTTTTCCTCGAGGCTTTCCCACGAGGCTTTCCCACAGGGCTGTGCCAAGTGCCACCTTGGTGTGAGTCGATCCTCGGCGTGAAAGACGGGCCGGTGAAGGAAAAAGAGGTTCCTCTGGAATGGACTGAGACATCTGGGGGACTCTTGGAATGGTGGCACGACCCTGGAGTTCCTCTCGCCGTGCCTGTTGAGAGGGCCTCCTCTTGAGATGCGACGGGAACGCCGGGAACTCTTTCCCGACGAAGCAGGGAAAGGATCCCTCACCTCGAGCTACGAGGCGGAAACGGGGCTCCTCTGGATGTGGGCGGGACCCTCGTGTTTCCTCTCGAGTGGAGACGGGTATGTCGGGGAACTTCTTGAGTTGCACCAAGGGTATGAAGGACCCTTTCGACGTTCCAGACATGAGGTGTGATTAGCCCCGAGAAGCCTCTGCGGAAATGGGCCTCATCTCGCCTGCAGGGGAGAACCTGCTGGATATTCTCGAGTTGCGGCATGTCTTCTCGAGTTACGACGGGGACCTCAGGGACCCGCTCTGGTGGCCTCAGGAAGGGCCAGTCCCCATGCGAGTTGCTAGGGGCCATCTCGGGATTCCTCTCCCGTCGATGCCAGGGCCTAAGACATTGTGTGGAGTCGGGGCCGGAACCTGAGGATTCCTCTCCAGTGTTGACATGGATCTTGGGGTGCCTCTGAGTCTCCGCAGGGGAGTCAGGCCTCGGTTCGAGTAGGGGCATGCACGTGCGCTTCCCTCCCGAGCTGCAGCAGTAGGGTCACGCTTCCTGTCACTTGGATCAAGGGATCTGTGGCTTTCCCTCGAGGCTTTTCCTCGAGGCTTTCCCACGAGGCTTTCCCACAGGGCTGTGCCAAGTGCCACGTTGGTGTGAGTCCATCCTCGGCATGAAAGACGAGCCGGTGAAGGGAAAAGAGGTTCCTCTGGAATGGACTGAGACATCTGGGGGACTCTTGGAATGGTGGCACGACCCTGGAGTTCCTCTCGCCGTTCCTGTTGAGAGGGCCTCCTCTTGAGATGCGACGGGAACGCCAGGAACTCTTTCCCGACGAAGCAGGGAAAGGATCCCTCATCTCGAGCTACGAGGTGGAAAAGGGGCTCCTCTGGATGTGGGCGGGATCCTCGTGATTCCTCTCGAGTGGAGACGGGTATGTCGGGGAACTTCTTGATTTGCACCAAGGGTGTGAAGGAACCTTTCGAAGTTCCAGAGGTGAGGTGTGATCAGCCTCGAGACGCCTCAGCGGAAATGGGCCTCATCTCGCCTGGAGGGGAGAACCTCCTGGATTTTCTCGAGTTGCGGCAGGTCTTCTCGAGTTACGACGGGGACCTCAGGGACCCGCTCTGGTGGCCTCATGGAAGGCCAGTCCCCATGCGAGTTGCTAGGGGACCTCTCGGGATTCCTCTCCCTTCCATGCCGGGGCCTCAGTCCTTGTGTGGAGTCGGGGCGGGAACCTGAGGATTCCTCTCCAGTGTTGCCATGGATCTTGGGGTGCTTCTGAGTCTCCCCAGGGGAGTCAGGCCTCGTCTCGAGTGGCGGCATGTACGTACGCTTTCCTCCCGAGCTGCAGCAGTAGTGTCACGCTTCCTGTCACGTGGATCAAGGGATCTGTGGCTTTCCCTCGAGGCTGTCCCTCGAGGCTTTCCCACGAGGCTTTCCCACGAGGCTTCCCCACAGGGCTGTGCCACGTGCCACCTTGGTGTGAGTCGATCCTCGGCATGAAAGACGAGCCGGTGAAGGGAAAAGAGGTTACTCTGGAAAGAACTGAGAGTCCTGGGGTACTCTTGGAACGGTGGCAGGACCCTGGAGTTCCTCTCGCCATTCCTGTTGAGAGGGCCTCCTCTTGAGATGCGACGGGAACGCCCGGAATTCTTTCCCGACGAAAAAGGGAAAGAATCCCTCACCTCGAGCTATGAGGCGGATACGGGGCTCCTCTGGATGTGGGCGGGACCCTCGTGATTCCTCTCGAGTGGTGACGGGTATGTCGGGGATCTTCTTGAGTTGCACCAAGGGTGTGAAGGACCCTTTCGACGTTCCAGAGGTGAGGTGTGATTAGCCCCGAGAAGCCTCTGCAGAAATGGGCCTCATCTCGCCTGCAGCGGAGAACCTCCTGGATATTCTCGAGTTGCGGCAGGTCTTCTCGAGTTACGAAGGGGACCTCAGGGACCCGCTCTGGTGGCCTCAGGAAGGGCCAGTCCCCATGCGAGTTGCTAGGGGCAATCTCGGGATTCCTCTCCAATCGATGCCGGGGCCTAAGACCTTGGGTGGAGTCGGGGCCGGAACTTGAGCATTCCTCTCCAGTGTTGACATGGATCTTGGGGTGCCTCTGAGTCTCCCCAGGGGAGTCAGGCCTCGTCTCGAGTGGGGTCATACACGAGCGCTTCCCTCCCGAGCTGCAGCAGTAGGGTCACGCTTCCTGTCACGTGGATCAAGGGATCTGTGGCTTTCCCTCGAGGCTGTCCCTCGAGGTTTTCCAACGAGGCTTTCCCAGAGGGCTGTGCCACGAGCCACCTTGGTGTGAGTCGATCCTCGGCGTGAAAGACGAGCCGGTGAAGGGAAAAGAGGTTCCTCTGGAATGGACTGAGACATCTGGGGGACTCTTGGAATGGTGGCACGACCCTGGAGTTCCTCTCGCCGTTCCTGTTGAGAGGGCCTCCTCTTGAGATGCGACGGGAACGCCGGGAACTCTTTCCCGACGAAGCAGGGAAAGGATCCCTCATCTCGAGCTACGAGGCGGAAACGGGGCTCCTCTGGATGTGGGCGGGACCCTCGTGATTCCTCTCGAGTGGAGACGGGTATGTCGGGGAACTTCTTGATTTGCACCAAGGGTGTGAAGGACCCTTTCGAAGTTCCAGAGGTGAGGTGTGATCAGCCTGGAGACGCCTCAGCGGAAATGGGCCTCATCTCGCCTGGAGGGGAGAACCTCCTGGATTTTCTCCAGTTGCGGCAGGTCTTCTCGAGTTACGACGGGGACCTCAGGGACCCGCTCTGGTGGCCTCAGGAAAGACCAGTCCCCATGCGAGTTGCTAGCGGACCTCTCGGGATTCCTCTCCCGTCCATGCCGGGGCCTCAGTCCTTGTGTGGAGTCGGGGCCGGAACCTGAGGATTCCTCTCCAGTGTTGCCATGGATCTTGGGGTGCTTCTGAGTCTCCCCAGGGGAGTCAGGCCTCGTCTAGAGTGGGGGCATGCACGTGCGCTTTCCTCCCGAGCTGCAGCAGTAGTGTCACGCTTCCTGTCACGTGGATCAAGGGATCTGTGGCTTTCCCTCGAGGCTGTCCCTCGAGGCTTTCCCACGAGGCTTTCCCACAGGGCTGTGCCACGTGCCACCTTGGTGTGAGTCGATCCTCGGCGTGAAAGACGAGCCGGTGAAGGGAAAAGAGGTTCCTCTGGAACGGACTGAGACATCTGGGGGACTCTTGGAATGGTGGCACGACCCTGGAGTTCCTCTCGCCGTTCCTGTTGAGAGGGCCTCCTCTTGAGATGCGACGGGAACGCCGGGAACTCTTTCCCGACGAAGCAGGGAAAGGATCCCTCATCTCGAGCTACGAGGCGGAAACGGGGCTCCTCTGGATGTGGGCGGGACCCTCGTGATTCCTCTCCCTCGTGATTCCTCTCGAGTGGAGACGGGTATGTCGGGGAACTTCTTGATTTGCACCAAGGGTGTGAAGGACCCTTGCGAAGTTCCACAGGTGAGGTGTGATCAGCCTCGAGACGCCTCAGCGGAAATGGGCCTCATCTCGCCTGGAGGGGAGAACCTCCTGGATTTTCTCGAGTTGCGGCAGGTCTTCTCGAGGTACGACGGGGACCTCAGGGACCCGCTCTGGTGGCCTCAGGAAAGGCCAGTCCCCATGCGAGTTGCTAGGGGACCTCTCGGGATTCCTCTCCCGTCCATGCCGGGGCCTCAGTCCTTGTGTGGAATCGGGACCGGAACCTGAGGATTCCTCTCCAGTGTTGCCATGGATCTTGGGGTGCTTCTGAGTCTCCCCAGGGGAGTCAGGCCTCGTCTCGAGTGGGGGCATGCACGTGCGCTTTCCTCCCGAGCTGCAGCAGTAGTGTCACGCTTCCTGTCACGTGGATCAAGGGATCTGTGGCTTTCCCTCCAGGCTGTCCCTCGAGGCTTTCCCACGAGGCTTTCCCACAGGGCTGTGCCACGTGCCACCTTGGTGTCAGTCGATCCTCGGCGTGAAAGACGAGCCGGTGAAGGGAAAAGAGGTTCCTCTGGAATGGACTGAGACATCTGGGGGACTCTTGGAATGGTGGCACGACCCTGGAGTTCCTCTCGCCGTTCCTGTTGAGAGGGCCTCCACTTGAGATGCGACGGGAACGCCGGGAACTCTTTCCCGACGAAGCAGGGAAAGGATCCCTCATCTCGAGCTACGAGGCGGAAACGGGGCTCCTCTTGATGTGGGCGGGACCCTCGTGATTCCTCTCGAGTGGAGACGGCTAGGTCGGGGAACTTCTGGATTTGCACCAAGGGTGTGAAGGACCCTTTCGAAGTTCCAGAGGTGAGGTGTGATCAGCCTCGAGACGCCTCAGAGGAAATGGGCCTCATCTCGCCTGGAGGGGAGAACCTCCTGGATTTTCTCGAGTTGCGGCAGGTCTTCTCGAGTTACGACGGGGACCTCAGGGACCCGCTCTGGTGGCCTCAGGAAAGGCCAGTCCCCATGCGAGTTGCTAGGGGACCTCTCGGGATTCCTCTCCCGTCCATGCCGGGGCCTCAGTCCTTGTGTGGAGTCGGGGCCGGAACCTGAGGATTCCTCTCCAGTGTTGCCATGGATCTTGGGGTGCTTCTGAGTCTCCCCAGGGGAGTCAGGCCTCGTCTCGAGTGGGGGCATGCACGTGCGCTTTCCTCCCGAGCTGCAGCAGTAGTGTCACGCTTCCTGTCACGTGGATCAAGGGATCTGTGGCTTTCCCTCGAGGCTGTCCCTCGAGGCTTTCCCACGAGGCTTTCCCACAGGGCTGTGCCACGTGCCACCTTGGTGGGAGTCGATCCTCGGCGTGAAAGACGAGCCGGTGAAGGGAAAAGAGGTTCCTCTGGAATGGACTGAGACATCTGGGGGACTCTTGGAATGGTGGCACGACCCTGGAGTTCCTCTCGCCGTTCCTGTTGAGAGGGCCTCCTCTTGAGATGCGACGGGAACGCCGGGAACTCTTTCCCGACGAAGCAGGGAAAGGATCCCTCATCTCGAGCTACGAGGCGGAAACGGGGCTCCTCTGGATGTGGGCGGGACCCTCGTGATTCCTCTCCCTCGTGATTCCTCTCGAGTGGAGACGGGTATGTCGGGGAACTTCTTGATTTGCACCAAGGGTGTGAAGGACCCTTGCGAAGTTCCACAGGTGAGGTGTGATCAGCCTCGAGACGCCTCAGCGGAAATGGGCCTCATCTCGCCTGGAGGGGAGAACCTCCTGGATTTTCTCAAGTTGCGGCAGGTCTTCTCGAGTTACGACGGGGAGCTCAGGGACCCGGTCTGGTGGCCTCAGGAAAGCCCAGTCCCCATGCGAGTTGCTAGGGGACCTCTCGGGATTCCTCTCCCGTCCATGCCGGGGCCTCAGTCCTTGTGTGGAATCGGGGCCGGAACCTGAGGATTCCTCTCCAGTGTTGCCATGGATCTTGGGGTGCTTCTGAGTCTCCCCAGGGGAGTCAGGCCTCGTCTCGAGTGGGGGCATGCACGTGCGCTTTCCTCCCGAGCTGCAGCAGTAGTGTCACGCTTCCTGTCACGTGGATCAAGGGATCTGTGGCTTTCCCTCGAGGCTGTCCCTCGAGGCTTTCCCACGAGGCTTTCCCACAGGGCTGTGCCACGTGCCACCTTGGTGTCAGTCGATCCTCGGCGTGAAAGACGAGCCGGTGAAGGGAAAAGAGGTTCCTCTGGAATGGACTGAGACATCTGGGGGACTCTTGGAATGGTGGCACGACCCTGGAGTTCCTCTCGCCGTTCCTGTTGAGAGGGCCTCCACTTGAGATGCGACGGGAACGCCGGGAACTCTTTCCCGACGAAGCAGGGAAAGGATCCCTCATCTCGAGCTACGAGGCGGAAACGGGGCTCCTCTGGATGTGGGCGGGACCCTCGTGATTCCTCTCGAGTGGAGACGGCTAGGTCGGGGAACTTCTGGATTTGCACCAAGGGTGTGAAGGACCCTTTCGAAGTTCCAGAGGTGAGGTGTGATCAGCCTCGAGACGCCTCAGCGGAAATGGGCCTCATCTCGCCTGGAGGGGAGAACCTCCGGGATTTTCTCGAGTTGCGGCAGGTCTTCTCGAGTTATGACGGGGACCTCAGGGACCCGCTCTGGTGGCCTCAGGAAAGGCCAGTCCCCATGCGAGTTGCTAGGGGACCTCTCGGGATTCCTCTCCCGTCCATGCCGGGGACTCAGTCCTTGTGTGGAGTCGGGGCCGGAACCTGAGGATTCCTCTCCAGTGTTGCCATGGATCTTGTGGTGCTTCTGAGTCTCCCCAGGGGAGTCAGGCCTCGTCTCGAGTGGGGGCATGCACGTGCGCTTTCCTCCCGAGCTGCAGCAGTAGTGTCACGCTTCCTGTCACGTGGATCAAGGGATCTGTGGCTTTCCCTCGAGGCTGTCCCTCGAGGCTTTCCCACGAGGCTTTCCCACAGGGCTGTGCCACGTGCCACCTTGGTGGGAGTCGATCCTCGGCGTGAAAGACGAGCCGGTGAAGGGAAAAGAGGTTCCTCTGGAATGGACTGAGACATCTGGGGGACTCTTGGAATGGTGGCACGACCCTGGAGTTCCTCTCGCCATTCCTGTTGAGAGGGCCTCCTCTTGAGATGCGACGGGAACGCCGGGAACTCTTTCCCGACGAAGCAGGGAAAGGATCCCTCATCTCGAGCTACGAGGCGGAAACGGGGCTCCTCTGGATGTGGGCGGGACCCTCGTGATTCCTCTCCCTCGTGATTCCTCTCGAGTGGAGACGGGTATGTCGGGGAACTTCTTGATTTGCACCAAGGGTGTGAAGGACCCTTGCGAAGTTCCACAGGTGAGGTGTGATCAGCCTCGAGACGCCTCAGCGGAAATGGGCCTCATCTCGCCTGGAGGGGAGAACCTCCTGGATTTTCTCAAGTTGCGGCAGGTCTTCACGAGTTACGACGGGGAGCTCAGGGACCCGCTCTGGTGGCCTCAGGAAAGCCCAGTCCCCATGCAAGTTGCTAGGGGACCTCTCGGGATTCCTCTCCCGTCCATGCCGGGGCCTCAGTCCTTGTGTGGAATCGGGGCCGGAACCTGAGGATTCCTCTCCAGTGTTGCCATGGATCTTGGGGTGCTTCTGAGTCTCCCCAGGGGAGTCAGGCCTCGTCTCGAGTGGGGGCATGCACGTGCGCTTTCCTCCCGAGCTGCAGCAGTAGTGTCACGCTTCCTGTCACGTGGATCAAGGGATCTGTGGCTTTCCCTCGAGGCTGTCCCTCGAGGCTTTCCCACGAGGCTTTCCCACAGGGCTGTGCCACGTGCCACCTTGGTGTCAGTCGATCCTCGGCGTGAAAGACGAGCCGGTGAAGGGAAAAGAGGTTCCTCTGGAATGGACTGAGACATCTGGGGGACTCTTGGAATGGTGGCACGACCCTGGAGTTCCTCTCGCCGTTCCTGTTGAGAGGGCCTCCACTTGAGATGCGACGGGAACGCCGGGAACTCTTTCCCGACGAAGCAGGGAAAGGATCCCTCATCTCGAGCTACGAGGCGGAAACGGGGCTCCTCTTGATGTGGGCGGGACCCTCGTGATTCCTCTCGAGTGGAGACGGCTAGGTCGGGGAACTTCTGGATTTGCACCAAGGGTGTGAAGGACCCTTTCGAAGTTCCAGAGGTGAGGTGTGATCAGCCTCGAGACGCCTCAGAGGAAATGGGCCTCATCTCGCCTGGAGGGGAGAACCTCCTGGATTTTCTCGAGTTGCGGCAGGTCTTCTCGAGTTACGACGGGGACCTCAGGGACCCGCTCTGGTGGCCTCAGGAAAGGCCAGTCCCCATGCGAGTTGCTAGGGGACCTCTCGGGATTCCTCTCCCGTCCATGCCGGGGCCTCAGTCCTTGTGTGGAGTCGGGGCCGGAACCTGAGGATTCCTCTCCAGTGTTGCCATGGATCTTGGGGTGCTTCTGAGTCTCCCCAGGGGAGTCAGGCCTCGTCTCGAGTGGGGGCATGCACGTGCGCTTTCCTCCCGAGCTGCAGCAGTAGTGTCACGCTTCCTGTCACGTGGATCAAGGGATCTGTGGCTTTCCCTCGAGGCTGTCCCTCGAGGCTTTCCCACGAGGCTTTCCCACAGGGCTGTGCCACGTGCCACCTTGGTGGGAGTCGATCCTCGGCGTGAAAGACGAGCCGGTGAAGGGAAAAGAGGTTCCTCTGGAATGGACTGAGACATCTGGGGGACTCTTGGAATGGTGGCACGACCCTGGAGTTCCTCTCGCCGTTCCTGTTGAGAGGGCCTCCTCTTGAGATGCGACGGGAACGCCGGGAACTCTTTCCCGACGAAGCAGGGAAAGGATCCCTCATCTCGAGCTACGAGGCGGAAACGGGGCTCCTCTGGATGTGGGCGGGACCCTCGTGATTCCTCTCCCTCGTGATTCCTCTCGAGTGGAGACGGGTATGTCGGGGAACTTCTTGATTTGCACCAAGGGTGTGAAGGACCCTTGCGAAGTTCCACAGGTGAGGTGTGATCAGCCTCGAGACGCCTCAGCGGAAATGGGCCTCATCTCGCCTGGAGGGGAGAACCTCCTGGATTTTCTCAAGTTGCGGCAGGTCTTCACGAGTTACGACGGGGAGCTCAGGGACCCGCTCTGGTGGCCTCAGGAAAGCCCGGTCCCCATGCAAGTTGCTAGGGGACCTCTCGGGATTCCTCTCCCGTCCATGCCGGGGCCTCAGTCCTTGTGTGGAATCGGGGCCGGAACCTGAGGATTCCTCTCCAGTGTTGCCATGGATCTTGGGGTGCTTCTGAGTCTCCCCAGGGGAGTCAGGCCTCGTCTCGAGTGGGGGCATGCACGTGCGCTTTCCTCCCGAGCTGCAGCAGTAGTGTCACGCTTCCTGTCACGTGGATCAAGGGATCTGTGGCTTTCCCTCGAGGCTGTCCCTCGAGGCTTTCCCACGAGGCTTTCCCACAGGGCTGTGCCACGTGCCACCTTGGTGGGAGTCGATCCTCGGCGTGAAAGACGAGCCGGTGAAGGGAAAAGAGGTTCCTCTGGAATGGACTGAGACATCTGGGGGACTCTTGGAATGGTGGCACGACCCTGGAGTTCCTCTCGCCGTTCCTGTTGAGAGGGCCTCCTCTTGAGATGCGACGGGAACGCCGGGAACTCTTTCCCGACGAAGCAGGGAAAGGATCCCTCATCTCGAGCTACGAGGCGGAAACGGGGCTCCTCTGGATGTGGGCGGGACCCTCGTGATTCCTCTCGAGTGGAGACGGCTAGGTCGGGGAACTTCTTGATTTGCACCAAGGGTGTGAAGGACCCTTTCGAAGTTCCAGAGGTGAGGTGTGATCAGCCTCGAGACGCCTCAGCGGAAATGGGCCTCATCTCGCCTGGAGGGGAGAACCTCCTGGATTTTCTCGAGTTGCGGCAGGTCTTCTCGAGTTACGACGGGGACCTCAGGGACCCGCTCTGGTGGCCTCAGGAAAGGCCAGTCCCCATGCGAGTTGCTAGGGGACCTCTCGGGATTCCTCTCCGTCCATGCCGGGGCCTCAGTCCTTGTGTGGAGTCGGGGCCGGAACCTGAGGATTCCTCTCCAGTGTTGCCATGGATCTTGGGGTGCTTCTGAGTCTCCCCAGGGGAGTCAGGCCTCGTCTCGAGTGGGGGCATGCACGTGCGCTTTCCTCCCGAGTTGCAGCAGTAGTGTCACGCTTCCTGTCACGTGGATCAAGGGATCTGTGGCTTTCCCTCGAGGCTGTCCCTCGAGGCTTTCCCACGAGGTATTCCCACAGGGCTGTGCCATGTGCCACCTTGGTGTGAGTCGATCCTCGGCGTGAAAGACGAGCCGGTGAATGGAAAAGAGGTTCCTCTGGAATGGACTGAGACATCTGGGGGACTCTTGGAATGGTGGCACGACCCTGGAGTTCCTCTCGCCGTTCCTGTTGAGAGGGCCTCCTCTTGAGATGCGACGGGAACGCCGGGAACTCTTTCCCGACGAAGCAGGGAAAGGATCCCTCATCTCGAGCTACGAGGCGGAAACGGGGCTCCTCTGGATGTGGCGGGGACCCTCGTGATTCCTCTCGAGTGGAGACGGCTAGGTCGGGGAACTTCTTGATTTGCACCAAGGGTGTGAAGGACCCTTTCGAGGTTCCAGAGGTGAGGTGTGATCAGCCTCGAGACGCCTCAGCGGAAATGGGCCTCATCTCGCCTGGAGGGGAGAACCTCCTGGATTTTCTCGAGTTGCGGCAGGTCTTCTCGAGTTACGACGGGGACCTCAGGGACCCGCTCTGGTGGCCTCAGGAAAGGCCAGTCCCCATGCGAGTTGCTAGGGGACCTCTCGGGATTCCTCTCCCGTCCATGCCGGGGCCTCAGTCCTTGTGTGGAGTCGGGGCCGGAACCTGAGGATTCCACTCCAGTGTTGCCATGGATCTTGGGGTGCTTCTGAGTCTCCCCCAGGGGAGTCAGGCCTCGTCTCGAGTGGGGGCATGCACGTGCGCTTTCTTCCTGAGCTACAGCAGTAGTGTCACGCTTCCTGTCACGTGGATCAAGGGATCTGTGGCTTTCCCTCGAGGCTGTCCCTCGAGGCTTTCCCACGAGGCTTTCCCACAGGGCTGTGCCACGTGCCACCTTGGTGTGAGTCGATCCTCGGCGTGAAAGACGAGCCGGTGAAGGGGAAAGAGGTTCCTCTGGAATGGACTGAGACATCTGGGGAACTCTTGGAATGGTGGCACGACCCTGGAGTTCCTCTCGCTGTTTCTGTTGAGAGGGCCTCCTCTTGAGATGCGACGGGAACGCCGGGAACTCTTTCCCGACGAAGCAGGGAAAGGATCCCTCATCTGGAGCTACGAGGCGGAAACGGGGCTCCTCTGGATGTGGGCGGGACCCTCGTGATTCCTCTCGAGTGGAGACGGGTATGTCGGGGAACTTCTTGATTTGCACCAAGCTTGGGAAGTACCCTTTCGAAGTTCCAGAGGTGAGGTGTGATCAGCCTCGAGACGCCTCAGCGGAAATGGGGCCTCATCTCGCCTGGAGGGGAGAACCTCCTGGATTTTCTCCAGTTGCAGCAGGTCTTCTCGGGTTACGAAGGGGACCTCAGGGACCCGCTCTGGTGGCGTCAGGAAAGGCCAGTCCCCATGCGAGTTGCTAGGGGACCTCTCGGGATTCCTCTCCCGTCCATGCCGGGGCCTCAGTCCTTGTGTGGAGTAGGGGCCGGAACCTGAGGATTCCTCTCCAGTGTTGCCATGGATCTTGGGGTGCTTCTGAGTCTCCCCAGGGGAGTCAGGCCTCATCTCGAGTGGGGGCATGCACGTGCGCTTTCTTCCCGAGCTACAGCAGTAGTGTCACGCTTCCTGTCACGTGGATCAAGGGATCTGTGGCTTTCCCTCGAGGCTGTCCCTCGAGGCTTTCCCACGAGGCTTTCCCACAGGGCTGTGCCACGTGCCACCTTGGTGTGAGTCGATCCTCGGCGTGAAAGACGAGCCGGTGAAGGGGAAAGAGGTTCCTCTGTAATGGACTGAGACATCTGGGAACTCTTGGAATGGTGGCACGACCCTGGAGTTCCTCTCGCCGTTTCTGTTGAGAGGGCCTCCTCTTGAGATGCGACGGGAACGCCGGGAACTCTTTCCCGACGAAGCAGGGAAAGGATCCCTCATCTCGAGCTACGAGGCGGAAACGGGGCTCCTCTGGATGTGGGCGGGACCCTCGTGATTCCTCTCGAGTGGAGACGGGTATGTCGGGGAACTTCTTGATTTGCACCAAGGGTGGGAAGTACCCTTTCGAAGTTCCAGAGGTGAGGTGTGATCAGCCTCGAGACGCCTCAGCGGAAATGGGCCTCATCTCGCCTGGAGGGGAGAACCTCCTGGATTTTCTCCAGTTGCAGCATGTCTTCTCGAGTTACGACGGGGACCTCAGGACCCGCTCTGGTGGCCTCAGGAAAGGCCAGTCCCCATGCGAGTTGCTAGGGGACCTCTCGGGATTCCTCTCCCGTCCATGCCGGGGCCTCAGTCCTTGTGTGGAGTCGGGGCCGGAACCTGAGGATTCCTCTCCAGTGTTGCCATGGATCTTGGGGTGCTTCTGAGTCTCCCCAGGGGAGTCAGGCCTCGTCTCGAGTGGGGGCATGCACGTGGCTTTCCTCCCGAGCTGCAGCAGTAGTGTCACGCTTCCTGTCACGTGGATCAAGGGATCTGTGGCTTTCCCTCGAGGCTGTCCCTCGAGGCTTTCCCACGAGGCTTTCCCACAGGGCTGTGCCACGTGCCACCTTGGTGGGAGTCGATCCTCGGCGTGAAAGACGAGCCGGTGAAGGGAAAAGAGGTTCCTCTGGAATGGACTGAGACATCTGGGGGGACTCTTGGAATGGTGGCACGACCCTGGAGTTCCTCTCGCCGTTCCTGTTGAGAGGGCCTCCTCTTGAGATGCGACGGGAACGCCGGGAACTCTTTCCCGACGAAGCAGGGAAAGGATCCCTCATCTTGAGCTACGAGGCGGAAACGGGGCTCCTCTGGATGTGGGCGGGACCCTCGTGATTCCTCTCGAGTGGAGACGGCTAGGTCGGGGAACTTCTGGATTTGCACCAAGGGTGTGAAGGACCCTTTCGAAGTTCCAGAGGTGAGGTGTGATCAGCCTCGACACGCCTCAGCGGAAATGGGCCTCATCTCGCCTGGAGGGGAGAACCTCCTGGATTTTCTCGAGTTGCGGCAGGTCTTCTCGAGTTACGACGGGGACCTCAGGGACCCGCTCTGGTGGCCTCAGGAAAGGCCAGTCCCCATGCGAGTTGCTAGGGGACCCCTCGGGATTCCTCTCCCGTCCATGCCGGGGCCTCACTCCTTGTGTGGAGTCGGGGCCGGAACCTGAGGATTCCTCTCCAGTGTTGCCATGGATCTTGGGGTGCTTCTGAGTCTCCCCAGGGGAGTCAGGCCTCGTCTCGAGTGGGGGCATGCACGTGCGCTTTCCTCCCGAGTTGCCGCAGTAGTGTCACGCTTCCTGTCACGTGGATCAAGGGATCTGTGGCTTTCCCTCGAGGCTGTCCCTCGAGGCTTTCCCACGAGGCTTTCCCACAGGGCTGTGCCACGTGCCACCTTGGTGTGAGTCGATCCTCGGCGTGAAAGACGAGCCGGTGAAGGGAAAAGAGGTTCCTCTGGAATGGGACTGAGACATCTGGGGGACTCTTGGAATGGTGGCACGACCCTGGAGTTCCTCTCGCCGTTCCTGTTGAGAGGGCCTCCTCTTGAGATGCGACGGGAACGCCGGGAACTCTTTCCCGACGAAGCAGGGAAAGGATCCCTCATCTCGAGCTACGAGGCGGAAACGGGGCTCCTCTGGATGTGGGCGGGACCCTCGTGATTCCTCTCGAGTGGACACGGCTAGGTCGGGGAACTTCTTGATTTGCACCAAGGGTGTGAAGGACCCTTTCGAGGTTCCAGAGGTGAGGTGTGATCAGCCTCGAGACGCCTCAGCGGAAATGGGCCTCATCTCGCCTGGAGGGGAGAACCTCCTGGATTTTCTCGAGTTGCGGCAGGTCTTCTCGAGTTACGACGGGGACCTCAGGGACCCGCTCTGGTGGCCTCAGGAAAGGCCAGTCCCCATGCGAGTTGCTAGGGGACCTCTCTGGATTCCTCTCCCGTACATGCCGGGGCCTCAGTCCTTGTGTGGAGTCGGGGCCGGAACCTGAGGATTCCTCTCCAGTGTTGCCATGGATCTTGGGGTGCTTCTGAGTCTCCCCAGGGGAGTCAGGCCTCGTCTCGAGTGGGGGCATGCACGTGCGCTTTCCTCCCGAGTTGCAGCAGTAGTGTCACGCTTCCTGTCACGTGGATCAAGGGATCTGTGGCTTTCCCTCGAGGCTGTCCCTCGAGGCTTTCCCACGAGGCATTCCCACAGGGCTGTGCCACGTGCCACCTTGGTGTGAGTCGATCCTCGGCGTGAAAGACGAGCCGGTGAAGGGAAAAGAGGTTCCTCTGGAATGGACTGAGACATCTGGGGGACTCTTGGAATGGTGGCACGACCCTGGAGTTCCTCTCGCCGTTCCTGTTGAGAGGGCCTCCTCTTGAGATGCGACGGGAACGCCGGGAACTCTTTCCCGACGAAGCAGGGAAAGGATCCCTCATCTCGAGCTACGAGGCGGAAACGGGGCTCCTCTGGATGTGGGCGGGACCCTCGTGATTCCTCTCGAGTGGACACGGCTAAGTCGGGGAACTTCTTGATTTGCACCAAGGGTGTGAAGGACCCTTTCGAGGTTCCAGAGGTGAGGTGTGATCAGCCTCGAGACGCCTCAGCGGAAATGGGCCTCATCTCGCCTGGAGGGGAGAACCTCCTGGATTTTCTCCAGTTGCGGCAGGTCTTCTCGAGTTACGACGGGGACCTCAGGGACCCGCTCTGGTGGCCTCAGGAAAGGCCAGTCCCCATGCGAGTTGCTAGGGGACCTCTCTGGATTCCTCTCCCGTACATGCCGGGGCCTCAGTCCTTGTGTGGAGTCGGGGCCGGAACCTCAGGATTCCTCTCCAGTGTTGCCATGGATCTTGGGGTGCTTCTGAGTCTCCCCAGGGGAGTCAGGCCTCGTCTCGAGTGGGGGCATGCACGTGCGCTTTCCTCCCGAGCTGCAGCAGTATTGTCACGCTTCCTGTCACGTGGATCAAGGGATCTGTGGCTTTCCCTCGAGGCTGTCCCTCGAGGCTTTCCCACGAGGCTTTCCCACAGGGCTGTGCCACGTGCCACCTTGGTGTGAGTCGATCCTCGGCGTGAAAGACGAGCCGGTGAAGGGAAAAGAGGTTCCTCTGGAATGGACTGAGACATCTGGGGGACTCTTGGAATGGTGGCACGACCCTGGAGTTCCTCTCGCCGTTTCTGTTGAGAGGGCCTCCTCTTGAGATGCGACGGGAACGCCGGGAACTCTTTCCCGACGAAGCAGGGAAAGGATCCCTCATCTCGAGCTACGAGGCGGAAACGGGGCTCCTCTGGATGTGGGCGGGACCCTCGTGGTTCCTCTCGAGTGGAGATGGGTATGTCGGGGAACTTCTTGATTTGCACCAAGGGTGGGAAGTACCCTTTCGAAGTTCCAGAGGTGAGGTGTGATCAGCCTCGAGACGCCTCAGTGGAAATGGGCCTCATCTCGCCTGGAGGGGAGAACCTCCTGGATTTTCTCGAGTTGCGGCAGGTCTTCTCGAGTTTCGACGGGGACCTCAGGGACCCGCTCTGGTGGCCTCAGGAAAGGCCAGTCCCCATGCGAGTTGCTAGGGGACCTCTCGGGATTCCTCTCCCGTCCATGCCGGGGCCTCAGTCCTTGTGTGGAGTCGGGGCCGGAACCTGAGGATTCCACTCCAGTGTTGCCATGGATCTTGGGGTGCTTCTGAGTCTCCCCAGGGGAGTCAGGCCTCGTCTCGAGTGGGGGCATGCACGTGCGCTTTCTTCCTGAGCTACAGCAGTAGTGTCACGCTTCCTGTCACGTGGATCAAGGGATCTGTGGCTTTCCCTCGAGGCTGTCCCTCGAGGCTTTCCCACGAGGCTTTCCCACAGGGCTGTGCCACGTGCCACCTTGGTGTGAGTCGATCCTCGGCGTGAAAGACGAGCCGGTGAAGGGGGAAAGAGGTTCCTCTGGAATGGACTGAGACATCTGGGGAACTCTTGGAATGGTGGCACGACCCTGGAGTTCCTCTCGCTGTTTCTGTTGAGAGGGCCTCCTCTTGAGATGCGACGGGAACGCCGGGAACTCTTTCCCGACGAAGCAGGGAAAGGATCCCTCATCTGGAGCTACGAGGCGGAAACGGGGCTCCTCTGGATGTGGGCGGGACCCTCGTGATTCCTCTCGAGTGGAGACGGGTATGTCGGGGAACTTCTTGATTTGCACCAAGGGTGGGAAGTACCCTTTCGAAGTTCCAGAGGTGAGGTGTGATCAGCCTCGAGACGCCTCAGCGGAAATGGGCCTCATCTCGCCTGGAGGGGAGAACCTCCTGGATTTTCTCCAGTTGCAGCAGGTCTTCTCGGGTTACGAAGGGGACCTCAGGGACCCGCTCTGGTGGCGTCAGGAAAGGCCAGTCCCCATGCGAGTTGCTAGGGGACCTCTCGGGATTCCTCTCCCGTCCATGCCGGGGCCTCAGTCCTTGTGTGGAGTAGGGGCCGGAACCTGAGGATTCCTCTCCAGTGTTGCCATGGATCTTGGGGTGCTTCTGAGTCTCCCCAGGGGAGTCAGGCCTCATCTCGAGTGGGGGCATGCACGTGCGCTTTCTTCCCGAGCTACAGCAGTAGTGTCACGCTTCCTGTCACGTGGATCAAGGGATCTGTGGCTTTCCCTCGAGGCTGTCCCTCGAGGCTTTCCCACGAGGCTTTCCCACAGGGCTGTGCCACGTGCCACCTTGGTGTGAGTCGATCCTCGGCGTGAAAGACGAGCCGGTGAAGGGGAAAGAGGTTCCTCTGTAATGGACTGAGACATCTGGGGAACTCTTGGAATGGTGGCACGACCCTGGAGTTCCTCTCGCCGTTTCTGTTGAGAGGGCCTCCTCTTGAGATGCGACGGGAACGCCGGGAACTCTTTCCCGACGAAGCAGGGAAAGGATCCCTCATC